>NC_069499.1:1283126022-1283246022 GCF_027579735.1 Bombina bombina | reverse complement strand
TTTTATTTAGTGCCCTATAACTTGCAAAAAAAGCAAAGAACATGTAAACATTGGGTATTTCTAAACTCAGGACAAAATTTAGAAACTATTTAGCATGGGTGTTTTTTGGTGGTTGTAGATGTGCAACAGATTTTGGGGGTCAAAGTTTGAAAAAACTGTTTTTTTTTCCATTTTTTCCTCATATTTTATAATTTTTTTAATAGTAAATTATAAGATATGATGAAAATAATGGTATCTTTAGAAAGTCCATTTAATGGCGAGAAAAACGGTATATAATATGTGTGGGTACAGTAAATGAGTAAGAGGAAAATTACAGCTAAACACAAACACCGCAGAAATGTAAAAATAGCCTTGGTCCCAAACGGTCAACAAATGGAAAAGTGCTCTGGTCACTAAGGGGTTAAGAAACATGTTGTTATTCATGGTTAAAGGGACAATGAACCCAATTTTTTTCTTTTGTGATTCAGATAGAGCATGCAATTTTAAGCAACTTTCTAATTTACTCCTATTATCACTTTTTCTTCATTCTCTTGCTATCTTTATTTGAAAAAGAAGGCATCTAAGCTATTTTTTTGGTTTAGACCCTGGACAGCACTTGTTTAGACCCTGGACAGCTACCAATCAGCAAGAACAACCCAGGTTGTTCACCAAAAATGGGCCGGCATCTAAACTAACATTCTTGCTTTTCAAATAAAGATACCAAGAGAATGAAGACAATTTGATAATAGGAGTAAATTAGAAAGTTGCTTAAAATTGCATGCTCTATCTGAATCACAAAATAATTTTTTTAGGTTCAGTGTCCCTTAAAGCTGTAGATACAGAATTTCATTAAAAATAAATAACTCTACCAGGAATTGATTGCTACAATATTGGCATCTTGTTGTGGTTTTCTTATACTTTATTTTTATTGTTATCTATTTCAATGGTAACTTTTAGCTATGTTTTTTTCCAAGCATGAATAAATGAAGTGTGGTTAATAGAAAATAATTTACCATTTTCTTCTCTAGCAAAGATTTTGGTTTCTAAATAATAATATTAATATTACTTGACAACCCTTTTGAACCATTGTCAATTTTGTCCTAAATTTCAACAACTTTATTAATATGTGATTGCAATTTTTTTATAACTTTATCAGTAAATGACAATGGAAGAAAGTTAATTTAGACAAAGAAATCAGATCATATATTGATGGTTGACTCAGGATATAAAAAGAGGAATGATTAGATTATAACCGGTCTCAGCACATTTTTCAGTAAGGGGAATAAAAATGTCACAATCATAAACATATTACTGTAGACAAAACAAATACAGTATATATTACCAGTTTTATAACTAAAAAGCAGTATTTAACCCCTTAAGGGGTACGTCGCTGGTCTGTCTATGTGGCTTGATTTTTTTATTTTTTGAGACTGCGCTATTCTGGAAGGCCTGCTGGAGGGAGGTCATAAAAGCACGATCATGCCGCTAGCGCAGAAACCTGAGCTGTTATGACCTGAAAAAACCTTAACAACCAGCGATGTACAAGGTATGTCGTGGTTGTTAAGTGGTTAAAGGGACATGAAACACACATTTTTTTATTTCATGATTCAGAGCAAACGATTTTAAACAGCTTTCCAATTTACTTCTGTTATTAAATGAGCTTTATTCTGTTGATATATTTTATGGAAGGAGCACCAATTCAGTATTGGGAGTTAAAGACATTGGGGGATATTTATCAAAGCATCAACTATGTTGCATTCGCGGGCATCAATACGCTCGCCTAACATCACCAGACATCGCGGCCACGGATCTGATTACGATCACCATATTTATGAAAAAAGACGTCAAAAACACGTGCGCAATGAGCATTGGACTGTTGTTAACTAACAGTCATCGATGACACTGTTATTCGTGTTTTTCCCAACTTTATTTATACCAACTAAACTGCTACAAAGTATACTAACACCCATAAACTAAAACGCTAAATTACAAAAAATAATAAACACTAAATTACGAAAAATAACAAACGAAATTATCCAAAATAATTTTTTTACACCTAATCTTAATAGCCCTATCAAAATAAAAAAGCCCCCCAAAATAAAAAAAACCCTATAGATGAAGGTTTCTGCTGCCTGGATGGAGGAAGACATTGCCGCCTGGATGAAGACTTCTCTGCCTGGATGTCGGGACTTCAGAAATGTAAGTGGATCTTCGGGGGTTAGTGTTAGGATTTTCTTAAATTTTTTGGGTGGGTTTTTATTTTAGATTAGGGTTTGGGCTTGTAAAAGAGCTAAATGCCCTTTTAAGGGCAATGCCCATCCAAATGCCTTTTTCAGGGCAATGGGTAGCTTAGGTTTTCTTTAGAGTTAGGGTTTTTATTTGGGGGGGTTGGTTGGGTGGTGGGTTTTACTGTTGGGGCGTATTAAGATTTTTTTTTACAGGTAAAAGAGCTGATATCTTTGGGGCAATGCCCCACAAAAGGCCCCTTTAAGGGCTATTAGTAGTTTATTGTAGGCTAGGTTTTTATTTATTTTTTTTATGTTTTTATTTGTTGTGTTTTATTTTGTTGTTTGTTTGTTTTTGGGATAATTTTGTTTGTTATTTTTCGTAATTTAGTGTTTGTTATTTTTTTATAACTTAGTGTTGTTTTTTTTGTAATTTAGGACATTGTAATAATGTTTAATTGTATATTTAAATAATTATAGTAGGGTTAGGTTTTTTTAATGTGTAATTTAGTTTATTTAATTGGTAGTTTAATTTAATTTTAGTATAATAGTTAGGGTAGGTTAATTTATAGTTTAAAATTAGTTTATTTTAATTCTACAGGTAAGTTTTAATTTATATTAACCGCGAGCGTACCTGTTAAATTGGAAAAGTGTCAAATAGAGTAGAATGTGTATTTGGAACATCTGTAATGACATAAACATTGATAGGCGTCAGATTGAGATTGCGGGATCGTATGTTACATCACAAATTTCAACATTTGCCAATCTTGATGCTTTGATAACTAGGTCGGATCAATCTCACAACAATTACGATGCGGAATTCCAGCGTATTTTCGGTTGACGCTTTGATAAATAGGCCCCCTTGAGTGAGCCAATAAAAAGAGGCATGTGTGCAGCCACCAATCAGATGCTTGCTCCCAGTTGTGCATTGCTGCTCCTGAACATACCTTGGTATTCTTTCTAACAAAGAATACCAAGAGAAACAATCAATGTAGATAATAGAAGTAAATTGGATAGTTGTGTAAAATTGCAGTTTAACCCCTTAACGACTGAGGACGTGCAGGGTACGTCCTCAAAAAAAAGGCAGTTAATGCCTGAGAACGTACCCTGCACGTCCTCGGTGTGGAAAGCAGCTGGAAGCGATCCTGCTCGCTTCCAGCTGCTTTCCGGTTATTGCAGTGATGCCTCGATATGGAGGCATCCTGCAATAACCTTTGGTAGCCATCCGGTGCAGAGAGAGCCACTCTGTGGCCCTCTCTGCACCGGAGATCGGTGGCTCCCTGCGTTGTTGGGTGGGAGCCGGACCGGGAGGCGGGGTGGCGGCCATCGATGGCCCTGGTTATGTGCAGGGGGGGGGCGGGATCGTGGGCGGGGATGAGCGGGGGGCGCGCACGGACGCGCGCGCGTGCACGGGGAGGGCGGGGGCGGGCGCGTGCACGGGGAGGGAGCGGGTGGGAACCGCTACACTACAGAAAATGAATTAATAAAAAATTTATAAATGTCTAAATATTTAAAAAAAAAAAAGATCAGCAAGGTGGTGGGGGTTTGTCTGTGTGGGGGGGGAAGCTACACTACAGAAAAAAGCCAAAAAAAAATAAAAAAAGCACTTTTTTTTGCAAACTGGGTACTGGCAGACAGCTGCCAGTACCCAAGATGGCCCCCAATGAGGCAGAGGGGAGGGTTAGAGAGCGGTTTTGGGGGGGATCAGGGAGGTTGGGGGCTAAGGGGGGGATCCTACACCCTAGCATATGTAAATATGCTAAAAAAAACTTTTTTTTTTTTAAAAAAACCCTTTTATTTTAGTACTGGCAGACTTTCTGCCAGTACTTAAGATGGCGGGGACAATTGTGGGGTGGGGGAGGGAAGGGAGCTGTTTGGGAGGGATCAGGGGGTGGGATGTGTCAGGTGGGAGGCTGATCTCTACACTAAAGCTAAAATTAACCCTGCAAGCTCCCTACAAACTCCCTAATTAACCCCTTCACTGCTAGCCATAATACACGTGTGAGGCGCAGCAGGATTTAGCGGCCTTCTAATTACCAGAAAGCAACGCCAAAGTCATATATGTCTGCTATTTCTGAACAAAGGGGATCCCAGACAAGTATTTACAACCATTTGTGCCATAATTGCACAAGCTGTTTGTAAATTATTTCAGTGAGAAACCTAAAATTGTGAAAAATTTAACTTTTTTTTCAATTTGATCGCATTTGGCGGTGAAATGGTGGCATGAAATATACCAAAATGTGCCTAGATCAATACTTGGGGTTGTCTACTATACTACACTAAAGCTAAAATTAACCCTACAAGCTCCCTAAAAGCTCCCTAATTAACCCCTTAACTGCTGGGCATAATACACTTGTGGTGCGCAGTGGCATTTAGCGGCCTTCTAATTACCAAAAAGCAACGCCAAAGCCATATATGTCTGCTATTTCTGAACAAAGGGGATCCCAGAGAAGAATTTACAACCATTTATGCCATAATTGCACAAGTTGTTTGTAAATAATTTCAGTGAGAAACCAAAAGTTTGTGAAAAAATTTGTGAAAAAGTGAACGATTTTTTGTATTTGATCGCATTTGGCGGTGAAATGGTGGTATGAAATATACCAAAATTGTCCTAGATCAATACTTTGGGATGTCTACTAAAAAAAAATATATACATGTCAAGGGATATTCAGGGATTCCTGAAAGATATTAGTGTTCTAATGTAACTAACGCTAATTTTGGAAAAAAAGTGGTTTGGAAATAGCAAAGTGCTACTTGTATTTATGGCCCTATAACTTGCAAAAAAAGCAAAGAACATGTAAACATTGGGTATTTCTAAACTCAGGACAAAATTTTGAAACTATTTAGCATGGGTGTTTTTTGGTGGTTGTAGATATGTAACAGATTTTGGGGGTCAAAGTTAGAAAAAGTGTGTTTTTTTCAATTTTTCCTCATATTTTATATTTTTTTTTATAGTAAATTATAAGATATGATTAAAATAATGGTATCTTTAGAAAGTCCATTTAGTGGCGAGAAAAACGGTATATAATATGTGTGGGTACAGTAAATGAGTAAGAAGAAAATTACAGCTAAACGCAAACACCGCAAAAATGTAAAAATAGCCTTGGTCCCAAACGGACAGAAAATGGAAAAGTGCTGTGGTCATTAAGGGGTTAAAAGAATACGAAACCCAATTTTTTTTTCTTTAATGATTCAGATAGACCATGCAATTTTAAATACATTTCAAATTTATTTCTATTATCTAATTTGTTTTGTTCATTTTGTATCTTTTGTTGGAAAGTATACCTAGACAGGCTCAGAAGTTGCTGATTGGTGGCTGCATATACATACATACTTTGTTTTATTTCGCTTCGCTTTATTGCACTTTGCAGATATTGCTCTTTTTACAGATTGAAAATTTGTGGCAACCCTGTGTCGCGCAAGTCTATTGCTCAATTTTTCCAACATATACACAAATATAAATACATAATTACATATATATACATATATACAAACCTATACAGTATATATTGTACATACCACCATCAAAAAGATTATGACTCCCTAAAGGCTCAGATGATGGTTAGCATTTTTTAGCAATAAAGTATTTTTTAATTAGGTATGTACATTGTTTTTATTTAGACATAATGCTATTGCACACTTATAGACTACAGTATAGTGTAAATATAACTTTTATATACACTGAGAAACAAAAAAAATAGTGTGACTTACTTTATTGCTATATTCACTTTATTGCGGTGGTCTGGAACCAAACCCACAATATCTCCAAGGTACGCCTGTATAAGCCTCTTGTCATTGGCTTTCATCTACCTCTTGTGTTGTTCAGCTGTATGATGTACTGAAACGATCCACAAGGTTCATTTAAAGTGAAAGTAAATACTAGCATTTTACAAACGCTAGAATTTATTATTGAAACAAATAAAGGGCACTTTTATTCATGAAGTATAAGATACTTCATGTAGAAAGCTCCTTTATTTGTTTCAATCGATCGCCGCTCTTAGCTCCTACAGCAGAGCACGGCTAAAAAATTTTTTGCTAAGAGGTGATGTTTTCACCTCTTAGCCAATAGCAGTGCGGTAATTCCGGCTCCCATAGACACCAAGCTGGATTTACCGCACGGCTATTGGTTAAGAGGTGAAAACATCACCTCTTAGCAAAAAAAAAATGTAGCCGTTGGCTGCTGTAGCAGCTAAAAACGGCAATCGATTTAATCAAATAAAGGAGCTTTCTACATGAAGTATCTTATACTTCATGAATGAAAGTGCCCTTTATTTGTTTCAATAGTAAATCAACTTATTTATTATATTTAAGCCCTGACACCTGAGCTGCTGAGCTCTTCCTGACTGCTCTAGAGCTAATCACTTCCTGGGGCATCAGCTCCCTTCCTGTTATCTGACCCTTATGCATCTGCATTACAGGCTCAGCTCAGCACATCTCTCCTTTTCTAAACAAAACGAACAACAACATAAAAACAAACATTCATAATTAACTATGGAACAAGTTTTTGCAAAAACAAGATATCTACATTTTCTGGCATGACAATCAACCTAGAACAACTAAACAAAGTATAACACAAAATGCAGTAGCAATGAGTTAGTGTCAAATGCAGTTAACATTCTTCAATGAGTCTTTGTGGCCTTCTGACAGCTCTGCCACTTGAAGTATGTTGGTCCCCTTGTGAGGGCTGTTGTAGTCTTCCTCCTGGATACTGTACTGGGGCAGGAATGTCCTCTGTACTGTCAGTATCCTCAAAAGATGACTCTTCATCAGGTTCATTTACCAGAAATGCATCCCGATCAATTACATTCTGTTGCAGTTTTGGTCAAGCCTTTTCTGAATCCTCAGCATTGCTTAGCCAATCCATGTCCAATGACTGTGTTCGGTTCAGAGAATAATTTGGTATCTTTAATAAATGTTTCCGATTACGTCTCAACACAACTCCCTGCTTAGTCTTTACTTCAAAGGATCTATCTGCAACTTTACGCAGCACTACAGTTTCATTCATCCAGTGTTGACCTGTTCAGATCTTTACGATGTCCCCAATGTGCAGCATTTTTACATTCTTGGCACTTTTGTCATAGTTCCTTTTATGACGTTCCCTTATTCCTTCCTTCTTTTCTATGTAGGAAGTATGCAAGTTTCTGCCATAATGATACTGTGTCAACTGCAATTGTGGTAGCTTTGTCTTTATCTGATGCCTGAAGAATAATTCTGCAGGAGATTTGCCCCCTTCCAAATGTGTTGCTCGATAATTAAGCAAAGCTACCTGTGGTTCCTCACCTGAATGACTAGCCTAATTGTAAATAGTCTCTTAATGATTTTGACTCCACACTCGGCTAATTCATTCCCTTAAGGATATTTGGGACTTGATATTCTGTGAAGAAATCCAAACTCTTCAGAAAATGCCTTAAAGTACCTGCAGGAGAATTGGGGTCTATTTTCTGTTTTTAGGATTGTAGGGATACCAAACCTTGAAAATATAGCTCGTAAATTCTTGCAAACATGCTCTGATAAGGTATTCCTGAGTTTGGCAACCTCTGGATATTATGAGTAAGAGTCCATCAAGTGAAAACAAATCCAGTCCCACTGTATGCCAAGGAATCTTCACCAGATCTTCCTGCAGCAAAGGTTCTTTTGGACTGGCTGGCTGGCTGAAATGACTGACAGGTGGGACATGAAGAGACTGCAGCTGCTATATCACTCATCATTGAAGACCAGAAAAAAAACTTCCCTTGCTCTCCTTTTGCATTTTTGTATCCCTAAATGTCCTTCATGTATTTTTTTGTAGAGAGAAAATGGAATTACAAATCTCCTGCCTTTCAAAAGTACATTGTCAAGCACGGATAGTTCATCCCCGTGTGTAAGGTATTCTTTTGGCATGTATATTTTCTAATTTGTCGAAAGTATGGTTTTTATCACATTTTAAAGAGTTTCATCTTCTGCTGTAGCCTGTTGCAGTTTTTCCAATTGACTGGTGAAATCACTCCTGACATCACAATGCTGTTAATATGCACATCCACATCAGCATCCCTAACATCATCTTGAAACCTGGTCCGTTCAGACCAAATTCTTGACAAGGTATCTGCGATTAACAGATGTTTGCCAGGGGAAAACTCCATTATATAGTCATATTTGTGCAGCTTGAGTAGCTGATTGAAGAAATCTACATTTTGTTTGGTTTAACTTTAACCCTTTGTCATGTGCAATCTGTAATACTTTCTCAAGTCGTTCATTATGCTCAGCTTCTTTAGCACCGCATATCAGAATATCATCTATGTACACTTTGACACCTTCTACCCATCAGACAGTTGCTGGATGGTTCGGTGGAATATTTCGGGTGCTGAACACAGACCAAATGGAAAATGCTATGAAACTGGGCCTTCTAAATTGTATATTGAAAGTACATATGCACCTGCTTCCTTTCTCCAGCGGTACCTGCCAAAATCCATAAGAGGCATTGAGAACTGTAAACAGATGGGCACCGGCCATCTCCCCTAGGATTTCATTTCGTGTTGGTATTTGATAGTGTTCCCTTTTAACACTTGCATTTAACTCTTTGGGGTCCAGACACAACCTTAGGGAACCATCCTTTTTTGCCACAATAACCAAAGAATGAACCCATTCCTTTGGTTCATGTACCTGCTCTAGGGCATCCATATTTATCAAGCGCTGTAGTTCTTTTTTAAGTTTTTCTCACAGGGCTACTGATACTTTGCGTGGAGCATGAATCACAGGTAATGCACACAGCTTTAAAGCAAATATATATTTTATGGGGAGTTTACCAAGCCCACTGAAAACATCCTTATACGTTTCAAGTAAGGTATCAATCCAATTAAAGGAACCTTTAGGGTGAGTATACATTGACCCACAGTTGGAATGTCAAATCCATTATATGCTTTCAATACTTTAGTTTGTTTCTGAAGTTTAGGTCTAGGTTGCAGTTTTTCCATAGAGCCTCTGGAATAACAATTGGGATCTGCTCCAGTATCTACTTTAAATGGTATCAGTGCACCATGTGGTTCCACCTCTGTAATCCATTCCTTATCTGCCGTGGGCACTTGCTTGACCATGTCCACAAAACGATCATCATCACTACTGCTAGAGGTACATGTTTTAACAGCATGTAGTTGTGTAGCTTGCTTACACTGTGCGGCAAAGTAATTATATCTCTCTGTGCTTTGTATCTTGTATATCCACTTTATTCTTATGTCTCCTCTCTGACAGGTATGGAGTGGAATTTCCTCTTGGAGGTTTGTGTGTTCTTACATCATTAACCATTTCCTGCCTATCTTGCTTACATAAGACGCCTAATTGTTTTTTTGGTCTGCTCTGCAGAATGACAAATGGACACAGCCTTCTGCAGAGTCAATCCCTTAGTAGCCTCTCACATGTTTTATTACTATTGCAGCCTATCACAAGCCTATGTCTGATTAAAGATTCTTACAGAGGACCATAGTTACAAGACCTGCTTTTTAATCTGAGGTCAGTGACAAACTCCTCCAGTGTCTCATGTGGTAGCTGCACCCTGGAGTTAAACATAAAACATTCATATGTCTAATTTTTCTTTGGTGTGCAATATGCAGCAAATCTTTCCATAATCATCTCATAATTCTCACCATCAGCTTCAGATAATTGAAAATTGTTATATATGTCCAATGCTTCTGCCCCAGCAACAGTTAAAAGCAATGCTACTTTCTGATCACTTGGCAAAGTGTATGTGTTTGTTCCTTTCATAAACAGACTAAATCTTTGTCTAAATGATCTCCACACTTCCTCCAGATTACCCACAAACCTGATTTCAGGATGTGACTTCAGACTATGGGGTAAATTTATGATAGTGCGGACGGACATGATACGATGCAGCATTTATCATTGTACCAGCAGTTCTTGTGAACTGTTGGTGCAATGACGCCTCCTGCAGATTCGCGGCCAATGGGCCGCTAGCAGGGGCTGTCAATCAACCCGATCGTATTCGATCGGGTTGATTTCTGTCCGCCGCCTCAGAGCAGGCGGAAAGGTTATGGAGCAGCGGGGCATCAAGCTCCGTACAGAGCATGATAAATTGACCGCTATCTGTTCTCATAGGTAAGCTCTGTGAAGTTTGCTGGCCATGCTGTGTGAGATTCATGCTTGTACCTTGTTGCAGATCCATGCTGCTTTATTTGCTTGTGGTTGTAATAACTGGAGAAACATCCACTTCTGGTACCATGTGTTGTTCAGCTGTATGATGTACTGAAATGATCCAGCAAAGATCTTTTTGGATATACTGGTTTGACTTCTGCTTCCCCTAACTGCGCTTCTGTTTAACCCTTTGTTTGGACTGTTTATGGACTCTGCATCTGTTACTGTTTGACTTTACCTTAACCCTGCATCCATGTGCTATCCGAAGATGCTCATTTAAGTAACTTATGCAAGTTTATATTTGTCTGGATAGTGAGACTAAAGTTTATCAAAGGTATGTCTTTCTTTGATATTTGAATTACAAACTTACAGTTACTTTCTAGTACTTTATTATTGTTTGTTTTGTAGGAGCTGATTAGCGTACTTGAGAAATTTCAGCTACTAAATTCAAGCTCATTGCTCTCTTACCCCTGGCCTTTGTTTGAACACTGTGTTTACATCCAGTGCTCTAGTAAGAGCCTGTGGTGAGGTGGGCCACTCAGCCATTGATTCCAGGTGGTTTCATTCTGAAACAACAGCACCCCACATGACACTGAAAAGATGTGTGCTCAGACAGGAAAGCGGTTTGTTGTTTGTTACATTGACGTTCATCTGCTTATAACCGTGGAAATTGATATCTGCATAGAATATTGCTTCTTCTAGAATTAAACTGTTGTTAATGAAGAGTAATGCATTTGTCAGGCTTTTAATCATTGTTATTTTTGTTGCGCATTTGATTAAGCTTATAATTTAATTATTGATACTTGAAAGCAGATGGATACATTTATAATGCCATAACATATTCTAAAATAAATACACTGATAAAAAAAATTATGGGCCAGATTACGAGTGGAGCATTTACAGTTATACACGAGCGACAAGGGGTTTATCGTAGGTGTTTAGGATTAACACTCGTATTACAAGTTGAACCTAAACACGATCACTTGGGTGCAATTGCAATTTACTCTAGAACAATTACTGCATTCTCAGAATTCTGGTTAACTGTTTTGTAAAATGAAATTGTCACAAAACACAAAGAGCAAGATTACAAGTTGCGCAGCAAATCATTTGCGAAAACTAAAGGGAGACTGTCTGTTTGACTATTCTTCATTCCATCTCCCTGGAAACAGAAACTATAGGACTTTGGGGCCTATTTATCATGATGCGAGCGGACATGATCCGATATTGCGGATCATGTCCCCTGCACATCGATAAATGAAGGCTCTCCAGAAACACGGAGCTTGATAAATAGGCCCCTCTGTGTAAAGTTACAGGTTTCTGTTATTTCTCCTATTTATTTTAAAAATTGTTTGCTTGTGTGTAAATTGTTTGTTAACTTTTTTATATCAATGCACTGTGACTTGTTTTTTTGCTCATAATAAATGTTCCTTTATTAAATTTTGCCTTTGTCTAATATGTGAACCAAGTTACTGAAATATTAATACTGTGTTGTTTTTTTTAGCTTATTGTATTCTGCAATTTTAATTTGTTAGTCTGGGTTTTCCGCAAGATTTCCCATATAATAAATCTTAAGTGGTAACAGCTTAAAGATAGTTTAGTGTGGGTAGAATTAAAGGGAATTTTGGGGCATTTTTTTTCTAGGTCTAGAACAGACTATAGAGGGTTTGTTAACAATTGCACCCACTGAACTAAGTCACAGGCATTCCTGGAGGGGATAGACTGTTACAAATTGGTTAAAGGGAAAATGGTCTGTTAACCCTTTCTCTGCTAAACAAGTGATTGTTGGAGAGTTGGTTAACTCTGGTCACACAGCGGCTAACATCCCTTTAGCATGCACTACACATTCAATGGAGAATATGGCTGCACTAAACATTGCTCAAAGTTATGTGTTGTTCTCGAGTGCAGCATACATACCCTAACAAATCAATAAGGGTAGGTTACATTCACTGCAGTGCTTAAATTGACAGACTTTAAGATATATGAACCCGTGCTCCTTTAGTAAAAAAGAAAATATATGTTAAATCAAAGTAAACATAGAAACAAATTGTGTAAAAAAAATAAACAACTTACTTGTTTTCTTGCAAAAAGATCACTTAGACACTTAGACACTAGGTGCTGCCCCTGCCTATAGCTAGATGAGGGAGCTGATATGCTGAGAACTTATGTTGCATTCTGCCTCTTCTGAGCATAAGAAGAACCTGACGTCCTGCCTCTCTAACTTCCACTAACTAGTCAACGAGCTCAAGTTACTCTAGAAGTCTTATGACATCAAGCTAGATATGCCTATCTGTAGAAACCCACAGCCCCCTTGTAGGGCTGTGACAGGAAGTAATGGACATTGCACAAAAGAAGTAAACAAAAAAGAAATAAAAGGTAAAATCCTTTTAAAATGATGAACAGTACATATTGTAATTATTTCTATTAGGTATAGGCCACTACAGTGCTTAGTGCTTTTTTATTACAACAATTAAACAGTTTTATATCCCTTTAAACATACAGAGAGGAATGACCTGCCCTTGAGCACAATCAGCGATAGGATCACTTTTATCCAAACTTCCTAGCTCTCAAGCTTACAATCTAACAGAGAGTGAGTGACACAGAATGGGTGAGAGAAGGAAGAACATTCAGATGATTAATGTGAATTCTGTTAGAAATAATGATTCTGTAAATGGGACCATGAGTGTACTGGGAGCAATGGGAGGAAGCTGCAAAGAGCAAATGATGTACCTGGTGAAGTGTATAAAGGTGCGTGGCTTGGTATAACCCAAACCTGAAACTTGGTCTGCATTTTTACCCTCTATGCTGGAATAAAATAATCTTTTGAAGATATTTCACAATGCTGCTGTCTTTATGTATTGTTAAGTTTAAATGTAGGAAGCAGTATAGCAGTCAGATAAGGTCTTGGAATAATCAAGCAGTTATGTAAGATATTACACCTGTTCATCGTTTCTTACAATCAGATTAACTATGACATTTCCAGCTGATAGCAATTAAAGGGTAGTTATAAACCAAACATCATGGGGGCAGAAAGTGCTTGTGTGTTTATCAGGATGGAGTTTGTTTGCAGCCAGTGGTCTGTGGGGTGAGCAGGGATGTCAGAGTTGACTGAATATGTGGGATATAAACATGAGGTAAATGTTTAGCATGATGGGACAAAGGAATGATGGGAGTGGTTCTAGCTATACAGATAAACAGAGTGGGACCATGCAGGAAGGGGCAATAACAGGATAAGAGAATTAGCATTCAAAGTAAATAGGAAAACAGAGCAATAAGAACATTATAAAATATGAAGGGTTGCACCATGGGGTCAATTTATAAAATTTTGAGCAGACATGATTCGCTGTCCATACGCTGTCGGAATTTAACATTGCAAAAGCATTTCCTGTGAAATGCTTGTGCAATGCCGCCCTCTGCACATTCGCGGCTGCTAGCAGGGGGTTTCAATCATCCCGATCAGATCGGATGATTGCAGTTGCCTAAAAGGTGGCAGACAAGTTAAGGAGTAGCGGTCTTATGACCGCTGCTTCTGAACTTATGTTTCTGGCGAGCCAGAAACTTTGGGCGGAGAAAGCAGCATCCACTGCTTATTAAATCTCCCCCTATGACCTCAAAGCAGATGGGATTGTCTTCATTGCTCAGCTGTGAATGTGTGTGAATCAGGGGAAGTTTGTTTGCAGCCAACATTTAAAAAAACAGTTTTGCCCACATGAAGTATCTCATCCTATGTTCATGTCTAGTTAAGTCAAATCTGAAGTAGATGTGTCTTTTTTTCCTTTAAACTAAGTTCTCTTTTGTGCATATGTGAGAGTGGACTGTTTTATAGAGGGTGTTTTTGTTTTGTACTGTTTTTCAACCATATTTTTGATGCCAGTATCCTGTATCTCTATGTTTGTTGGACTTGCTCCTAGGGTGTGCTTTTGCTGTTTATTCCTGATTTTTTTTCGTCAGGCCATTTTGCCTGAACCTGACTACAATTTTTTGTCTGCTGATTCTGTTCCTAGTTGTCAGACTGTGTATTAATGTCCTACCTGTCCTACTGTCCTACCTGTTACTAATCTTGCCTGTTCCACTGACTGTTCCACTACATCCTTGTCAAGCCTCAGCCACTTCTCTACTATGAACTATACCATCTCTTGGGAACAGTAGTGGACCTACTCAACAGAGGGCCCTGGTGCAAAGATTATTCTTTTTATAATGATTTTTAGGATAGATAGATGGATAGATGATAGATAGATAGATAGATAGATAGATAGATAGAGCTGCAACCTACAATAATAAAAGGCTCCCCTGCATTAGGATTGTATACATTCTGCACATGGCTACTGTATGTATATGCCTTACCCGACACATGGGCCCTGGTGCCACTGCACCTGCTTGGGTAGTTCCACCCCTTCTTGGGAACCTTCCGGCTGCTGCTAACTGATGGACAGTAATTAGTGGAAGGTTACCTCGCTGTAGTACCTTACAGTTGGTATAGGATGGAATAAATGCAATTAGTACAGTGAGATGCAGATTTGTGGTATAAATGATGCCTTGTTACAGAAAAACCCCTTTACAGTGTGAGAATGGTTTACAAATGCATTATTATGACAAAGACACAGACATTTTTTGCAAGATATTATTATCCCATACTGTTAATCTTGTCTGTAATCCAAAAATAAGCAAAAATATAAAACACCTTTTTTTACAATAAATGAACATTATGTTCCCATAATATATACCCATTTGCAGGTTGTCCTATTCTTGTGCAAGGAATGCACAAGATTGGAAATTGCTATTGTCCTTTCACACTATACAGAAATATTGATGTGAACACTTGTGTTGTAAGGAATATTCCAGCTGAATTGCCGTTATATTATCGATTTGCCTTGGTATAAGGTGTAACTGGTAGGTTTCTGGTATCTTCACAATGGGGATTACGATTTACTTTCAGCTCTGGTAAATTGCACTTGAGCAAAACTAAACTTTACTTTCAACTTGTAATTCAAGAGCACAGATGCTTGCATTGTAGCACTTTTTCACACAAACAAAATGTATGCTTCACTTAAACTAGGTCTGTGGCATCTATTTATCAAGCCGTCAAATGACTTGCATTCAACGGCACCAATATGCTCGCCTAAGATCGCCTAACATCGCTGCCGCTGACCTGAATACAATCTCCAAAATTATCAAAAAAGCTGTCAAAAAGCTGCACACCAAGTACGGTGAGATAAGCAGCGGACTGTTGTTAACTAACAGTCATCGATCTCGCTGCTCTTCGGCTTTTTAACAGCTTTCTTGGTACCCTGTCACTAAACACCCACACTATACTATACTGTTTACCCCCTAAACCGCCGCTCCCAGACCCCGCTGCAAGTCTAATAAATGTATTAACCCCTAAACAGCCGCTCCCGGAGCCCACCGGCACCTACATTATACTTATTAACCCCTAATCTGCCCCCCCCTACACCGCCGCCACTTACATTATACTTATTAACCCCTAATCTGCTGCCCCTACACCGCTGCCACCTACATTGTATTTATTAACCCCTAATCTGCGCTCCACCAACCCCGGCCACCTACATTATATTTATTAACCCCTAATCTGCCCCCTCTACACCGCCGCCACCTACCTACATTTATTAACCCCTAATCTGCTGCCCCAACGTCGCCGCCACTATATTAAATGTATTAACCCCTAAACCTAAGTCTAACCCTAACACCCCCTAACTTAAATATAATTTAAATAAATCTAAATAAATATTACTATCATTAAATAAATTATTCCTATTTAAAACTAAATACTTACCTGTAAAATAAAACCTATCGCCTAGATTACGAGTTTTGCGGTAACAGGGATGCGGTGCTAATGACCCTTTTTTTCCCACCGCTCCCTTAAGACAACGCTGGTATTACAGGTTTTTTTAAACCTGGCGTTAGCCGCAAAAAGGTGAGCGTAGAGCAAAATTTAGCTCCACATCTCACCTCAATACCAGCGTTGCTTAAGTTAGCGGTGAGCTGGCTAAACGTGCTCGTGCACTATTTCCCCATAGGAAACAATGGGGCTGAGCTGGCTGAAAAAAAAACTAACACCTGCAAAAAAGCAGCGTTCAGCTCCTAACGCAGCCCCATTGTTTCCTATGGGGAAATTAATTTTATGTCTGCACCTAACACCCTAACATGAACTCTGAGTCTAAACACCCCTAATCTTATACTTATTAAACCCTAATCTGCCGTCCCCGACATCGCCAACACCTACATTATAATATTAATCCCTAATCTGCCACCCCAGCTATCGCTGACACCTACATTATATTATTAACCCCTAATCTGCTGCCGCCAACGTCTCCGCCACTATTATAAATTTATTAACCCCTAAACCTAAGTCTAACCCTAACCCTAACACCCCCCCTAACTTAAATATAATTTAAATTAAGCGAAATAAATTTACCATAATTAAATAAATTAATCCTATTTAAAACTAAATACTTACAGATAAAATAAACCCTAAGCTAGCTACAATATAACTAATAGTTACATTGTAGCTAACTTAGGGTTTATTTTTATTTTACAGGCAACTTTGTATTTATTTTAACTAGGTAGAATAGTTATTAAATAGTTATTAACTATTTAATAACTTCCTAGTTAAATAAGTACAAAAGTACCTGTAAAATAAACCCTAACCTAAGTTACAATTACACCTAACACTACACTATAATTAAACTAATTACCTAAACTACCTAAAATTAATTACAATTAAATAAAATAAAATAAATTACGGGGGGAAAAAAACACTAAATTACAGAAAAAAAGAAAAGAATTACAAGAATTTTAAACTAATTACACCTAATCTAATCCCCCTAATAAAAAAACCCCAAAATAATAAAATTCCCTACCCTACACTAAATTACAAATAGCCCTTAAAAGGGCCTTTTGCGGGGCATTGCCCCAAAGTAATCAGCTCTTTCACCTGTAAAAAAAATACAATACCCCCCAACATTAAAACCCACCACCCACACACCCAACCCTACTCTAAAACCCACCCAATCCTCCCTTAAAAAAACCTAACACTACCCCCCTGAAGATCTCCCTACCTTAAGCCGTCTTCACACAGGTGGGCACAAGTGGACCTCCAGAGGGGCAGAAGTCTTCATCCGATCCGGGCAGAAGAGGTCCTCCAAGCGGCAGAAGTCTTCATCCAGGCAGCATCTTCTATCTTCATCCATCCGGAGCGGAGCAGGTCCATCTTCAATCCAGCCGACGCTGAGCCATCCTCTTCAAACGAAGTCCAAGTGAAGAATTAAGGTTCCTTTAAATTACGTCATCCAAGATGGCGTCCCTTGAATTCCGATTGGCTGATAGGATTCTATCAGCCAATCGGAATTAAGGTAGGAAAAATCCTATTGGCTGATTGGATCAGCCAATAGGATTGAGCTCGCATTCTATTGGCTGTTCCAATCAGCCAATAGAATGCAAGCTCAATCCTATTGGCTGATCCAATCAGCCAATATGATTTTTCCTACCTTAATTCCGATTGGCTGATAGAATCCTATCAGCCAATCGGAATTCAAGGGATGCCATCTTGGATGACGTCATTTAAAGGAGCCTTCATTCTTCGCTTGGACTTCGTTTGAAGAGGATGGCTCCACGACGGCTAGATTGAAGATGGACCCGTTCCGCTCCGGATGGATGAAGATAGAAGATGCTGCCTGTATGAAAACTTCTGCCGCTTGGAGGACCTCTTCTGCCCAGATCGGATGAAGACTTCTGCCCCTCTGGAGGACCACTTGTGCCCAACTGGGTGAAGACGGCTAAAGGTAGGGAGATCTTCAGGGGGGTAGTGTTAGTTTTTTTAAGGGGGGATTGGGTGGGTTTTAGAGTAGGGTTGGGTGTGTGGGTTGTAATGTTGGGGGGAGGTATTGTCTTTTTTTTCAGGTAAAAGAGCTGATTACTTTGGGGCAATGCCCTGCAAAAGGCCCTTTTAAGGGCTATTTGTAATTTAGTATAGGGTAGGGAATTTTATTATTTTGGGGGGCTTTTTCTATTTTATTAGGGGGATTAGATTAGGTGTAATTAGTTTAAAATTCTTGTAATTCTTTTTTTATTTTCTGTAATTTAGTGTTTGTTTTTTTTCATACTTTAGTTTATTTAATTTAATTGTAATTACGGTAATTGTAGGTAGTTTAGGTAATTTATTTAATGATAGTGTAGTGTTAGGTGTAATTGTAACTTAGGTTAGGATTTATTTTACAGGTATATTTGTCTTTATTTTAAATAGGAAGTTATTAAATAGTTAATAACTATTTGTCAGGCAGTATCTATAAACTCAGAAAATCCCTGCAAATAAAAGGGAATGTGAGTGTTGCACCGCAACTGCAGCTTTAAATAAGGTGTTGGGAGGTGTAGAAATGATCCTGCAATAATTAAAGGATGGCAGCATGGAGTACAGTCTCATTTAATACACATCACATTAATATAAGGTTCAGGTAGTCAGCAGATGGGACATGTGAGCAGTCAGCTCTACCCAGTACTGTACCACTGTACCGTTAATGGTAAATGCAGTAATAGCAGATATTAAATGTAGTAACGTTACACACAATCAGAATAACATATGCACATTAAGGTAGAAAGCTTTGTGACTAACAGTGACTAAGCGTATTTAGATAATTCAGTTTTAAGCAGATTGGATGAATGTGGTAAACCAATATGAGGAACGGTGCTACTGAGTTAATTGGTGGTTCAGCGGAACTTACCGAGTGAAAGCAAAGTTATGTCACAGAGTGAGAAGGTTACGCTGATCTGCAAGAGTAAGTAACCGCTGTGTGTTTGTTTGTGTCGGTTGGAGAGGAGCGCTCCGATCTCTAGAGGCGTGAGACTATGCGTATGACGTCACCGCTAGTTCCGTGAGAGGGTGGAGGAACAGTAGTTCAGGAGTGCTGTTTGGTATTTACAGGAGTTCTGCGGTTACGTATGAAGCTTGAGTGAGAAATAACCAAGCAATGTAGAGTAGGAGGTTTGTCACTTTATAGGGAATAAAGTGGGAGGTATTCCTGTTAGTAGTTGAAAGGCAAAATGAACAAAGGATAGATTGGAGAAGTAGGTGAATGCACTGGATATGACACTATTTAATAACTATTGTACCTAGTTAAAATAAATACAAAGTTGCCTGTAAAATAAATATAAACCCTAAGCTAGCGACAATGTAACTATTAGTTATATTGTAGCTAGCTTAGGGTTTATTTTACAGGTAAGTATTTAGTTTTAAATAAGATTAATTTATTTAATTGTAGTAATTTTATTTAGATTATTTTAAATTATATTTAAGTTAGGGGGGGTTAGGGTTAGGTTTAGACTTAGGTTTAGGGGTTAATACCTTTAATATAGTAGCGGCGACATTGGGGGCGGCAGATTAGGGGTTAATAAATGAAGGTAGGTGTCGGCGATGTTAGGGACGGCAGATTAGGGGTTAATAATATTTAACTAGTGTTTGCGAGGCGGCAGTGCAGTGGTTTAGGGGTTAATATGTTTATTAAAGTGGCAGCGATGTCCAGTCGGACCCCCTCCTGAATGATCAACTCCGGTGAGCAGGAGCCGGACGATCGGGGAACCGATCATGAAACTGACGGACGAGTCTTGGGGCCGACAGGTTGGCAGCCGGTTCCCAGGAGTCCTCGGAATCTGGATAGCCCTTCCAATGGATGAGATACTGCAGTTGTCCGTGAGAAAATCGGGAATCCAAAATCTTCTGTACTTCATGTTGCAATGAAGTATCTGGGATCAAGGGAATGACTGGGTCAGAAGGAGAATGGTTCCGAAGTAACCGATATGGTTTCAAAAGAGAAACGTGAAGGGGGGCGGAGCCAACTGCCTAAGGGATCAGTCGCACATTACAGGAGCTCCTGCTCCTACTTCAGAAGATTAAGGCAAAACTATGCTTTGAGAAATACTATCACAGTTTTATAGATCGCCTTTGCATGCTCTCTACATGGCACATTGCCTAGGTGGGGTCAGATGGCCTAACAGCACATTTCAGCGTCTTTGAATCTTACCACGTGGCTTTGCAGTGAACGAGATACAATAAGTCTATCATTTACGAACAGAGTGGCTCACTATCTACGCCCTATCACACTATCTACTGTTCTGTGTGGGTAAACGCTTCCTTTACAGTGATCCTAACTACTGTTTTAATACCCCTCCGAGAGACATGGTGGCCGTGGTGGATTGGGAAACAACAGCCTTTGGCTTTATAGAGGCCTCCTTCCGGCTGTTGGAGGCGCTTGTGACAAGGACCCTCGCAGAGAAAACCTACAATAGCCTACCTACTAACCAAGCCATAAAGCGATGCACCACACATAAGGAGGGAGAGCACTTGTTGGACTTGGACAAATATACTGCTGAGGTAGAAGCAACACAGCAGAGCGTACAACTAATCCAGCGGAGCCAAGCACAAAGATGGCGGGCGGTAGCCGGGCAGAAAATATACTCCTACCTTGCCCCTATAGCACCCTGCTTCAGTGACAGTAGTGACGGTCCGGGAGGGGCTCCGGGAGCTAATTGGCAACCCAACATGCAGGCGATGCACTTAACTATCCTGACGGAGATATCGGGTGAGCCCAATCGCATTAAAAGTAACGTGAGACTCCTTTACCCACATACCTTACCAGTCTTGCCTTCTGAGCCTCTCATGATGAACGAAATTGTCGGCAGAGAGCTGCCTGTTAAAATGGATCCGGTAACTAATGAGCTTGCAAGATCTGGAATGGGCTAAACTGGAAACTTCCACCGAAGTTGTTTTCATGGACATGTACCTGCATGCTGATCTTTGTAATTATCGCATCTGACCACGGACATAACATATGGCAGTTTGTTTCAATGAGTGTGGCCCTGTCTCAGTTTATCTTCTTGCTGACGATAGTGAGCCAATGTGTTTTGTTATTTACTGCAGATTTACCCTCATCTATATGATAGTTATTGAGTTACAGACCCTGCGATGTCATAAGCCCAGCATGGTAGTTGAAAAATATTGGTTCACTTCAGTTTAATATATGTTTGCCTGTTTGTTAGTTGAGCCTCTTTTACTCAGTTACATGAGGGTCTCAGATGTTTAACACAGATGTGTGAGTGTGTCCACTGTTAATTATATTGTCACTTTCCCCTATTTAGATAGATAACTGTAGATTAATATGTCCAACCACACATTCTCTGCCTACATATGTACCTTATGAACAGTTACCTCATTACGTTTTAGTTTAAGTAACCTCTGTATACAATTACTAAGCTGGTACTGCACTATTTACAAAGAGAGATGTCCTTATGTGTTTTTTTAATTGATGCTTATACAACGCCCTATTTTTTATATCAAGCTGTATGTTGTTTCCCATGATTATGCTCCTACAGTTGTAACTAGCTAGGTGTGAGATTTTTGCTCAAAATATTTATGACCTAGGATGTCACATATTCCACCGAGATAGCCAACTGTCTACTGTTCCTTTAATTTATAGAGATTCCAGCTTCTATGTTTAACTGCTTTAAATTCTAGATATCACTTTTAAATATGTAGAGGTTGTTCCCCTCAGTGCAAAGAATTATTTGTAAGGATAAGTCCGGTCTTATTGTTCACACACCATATGACATGTGGGTCATTTCATGTATCAATGGTCCTACTCAAATGCCTTCTTCCTAATATCTATTTCAGAGTTCATACTAACTGTACGTTTGCAGTGCTCCTGGCTCATTCACCATGGGTTATATTTATATATAGTCAATGATTGAAAGCTCCTATTTCATATTGTATGATCACTGTGGGTGTATGTATGTTTATCAATCTGCACTCTCAAACTCCTCTCATGTTAGTCACACACTTTGAGGGATAAATAGCACTGTTACATAGTGATATCTTTATTTCATTTGGCTTAGGCTGGACCTTGGCCCCTACACGTACCCTCCATCTTTAGGGAAATCTCTACTGTAATAGATACACTCCTAGTAATATGGTGCAGCCTTTGATTTGGGCGCTCCCCTGCTAGCGGCCGAAGCAGTGGGCGCGTGTTTCTTACAAGTGTGTGGCTATATAGAAGAATTTTAGTTTTAACCACATGTTGCCATTAATACTCGTTAATCGTCACATAAACAGAACTACTACATATGACTAACCCATCTACCCTTCCCATACCGGATGTCCCGACAGATATTGAAGTCTCCCATTTATATTATCAAGCTCACTGAGGGCTTGCTATATCCCTTTATTGCGGACAGTCTCCTCTACCTTGCTCTGGTACATATCCTTGAAACTTAGTTAGTCCCAGCCCATAGTAGGTGTTCCCAGGTTCTTATTATAACCGGAGTCATACTTCCTTATTGTTATTTGCCCTAACCAATTATTTCAATAACGTAGAGTCCCTTCTATCATATCTCCCATACCTAACTGCCCACCTCCCCCCCCCCACCCCAAAATAATGCACCTCCTAATTTAGGAGATCTAACTACACGACTTATCTTGCCCATGTCGTACCCTGCTTATTCCTACTTATTTATTTTACTATGCTAGTTTTACCAGTTCTACCAATTTATGTTATCATATATCCTGTTTGACAGATATCCTTCCATACTTACATATCATACCATTCTATTTAACCATCTTAGGAGATTTACCTACACAACTTATTTTGCCTATGTCGTATCCTGCCTAGGTTGAGTTATATTTTTATACATAGCATACCCGCTTACTTAATACCAATAATTTACTTTTATCATATACCTCATTAGACAAATATCCTATCATACTTACATATCATACCACACTATCTAACCAGAAACGGCATATGTTGCTTGAAATATATCCTGTTATTCTATTCTGTCATATAATTATAAAAAAGAGGTTCTTGACTCTTCCATAATATAGCCTATGTTGTAGATCTTATTTATGTGGATGGAAGTAGTATATGTGAAGTATACCATTTATGCATATTCTGTATGATATTATTTTGCATAAGCTGTATTGTTTTTTTGCACAACCTCAATAAAAATCTTTATAAAAAAAAAAAAAAAAAAAAAAGAGAAACGTGAAAAGTAGGATGAGATTTCATGGTCGAGGGCAGAGCGAGAGTGACAGCATTGGGATTAACTACTTTGACTACAGGGAATGGTCCAACATAGTTAGAAGACAGTTTCTTGGATGGCACTGAAAGATGTAGGTTACGGGTGGACAACCAGGCGTAGTCTCCTACAGCATAAGAAGGAGAGGACACTCGTCTTTTAGCGTAATGGTATTTGTAACGAGATTTAGCTTGATCGATGTTGTTTTTCACTAATGAAAAAGTGTCTGAAATGGTGTTGAGCAGTTCGTTTACAATTGGGCAAGAAATAGAGGTAGAGGTCTCCCATTCAAAGTTGGGATGGTAACCGTAGTTAACATAAAAGGGAGTGTACTTAGTGGATGAATGAACAGTATTGTTAAAGGCAAATTCCGCATAAGGAAGGAGTTGAGCCCAATCGTCCTGACGGACTGAGACGAAGCATCTCAAGTACTGTTCCAACCATTGGTTGGTTCTCTCGGTCTGTCCATTGGTTTGAGGATGGAAAGAAGTGCTGAGGCGTCTATGGATGTTCAATGTGTCACAAAGTTGTTTCCAAAATTTGCTGGTGAACTGGGTTCCCCTATCTGAGGTGATGGACTGTGGAAGTCCGTGGAGCTTGAATACATGGTTGAACATTAATGTTATGGTTTCCGATGTGGTTGGAAGCTTATGGAAAGGAACGAAATGAGCCATTTTGCTGAATAAGTCAACCACCACAAGTATAGTGTTGTATTTGTGTGATTCCGGAAGCTCGACAATGAAGTCAGCTATGTCAGTCCAGGGTCGTTCTGGGGTTGGTAGAGGAATGAGATATCCAACTGGAGAGTTTTTCCCAGTCTTGGTTGTTACACAAGTCTTGCAGGTTAGGACATAATCTGCAGTGTCCGAGACTAGCGAAGGCCACCAAAAAAATCTTTGTACCAGGTCCTGGGTCTTGTTGATTCCAAGATGTCCAGATAACCGGGAATCGTGTAGAGTATGGAGAACGGTTGATCTGAGTGAAGGTGGTACATAAATTCGTTCTTGGTAGTAATACAATCCATCATCATGCTGGGTTAACTTATCCAGTGGTTTTTGAGAATCCGCAGACTGTTCAGTCGTAAAACGGGTTGTTTGTTCAGCTGTTAGAGCTAGAAACCTATCCGCGGGGATGAGTGATGACTCCGTCAGGGATGTTAAAGGATCAACTAGTTGTCTGGATAGGGCATCAGCTTTTTTGTTTTTATTTGCAGGTCTATAGGTGATAAGGTAGTTAAATCTTGATAGGAATAAGTTCCAGCGAACTTGACGGGAACTAAGGGTGCGGTTAGCTTTCAGATACTCCAGATTCTTATGGTCAGTATAGATTAGAATCGGGAAACATGTTCCTTCCAGGAGATGTCTCCATTGTTCCAAGGAGCTTTTGATGGCCAATAGTTCCTTGTCACCAATGGGGTAATTAACCTCTGCAGTATTAAGTAAGCGTGAGTAATAGGCTACTGGATGAAGAGGATCGGAGGCAGAGGTCCTTTGGGACAGAATAGCTCCCAGAGCATAGTTGGAGGCGTCCACTTCTAATACATATTGTAAACTAGGTTCGGGGAACCGAAGTATCGGAGCTGTAGTAAATGCATGCTTCAAGAAGTCAAAAACCACCTGCAGTTCATTGGTCCACATGAAGGTACTAGTCGTTTTTGTGAGATTTGTTAGGGGTCTGGTCAATTCAGCGAAGTTCTTGATGAACTTTCTATAGAAATTAGCGAAACCCATGAATCTTTGGATCTCTCTTTTAGTTTTAGGCACTGGCCAATCCTGAATAGCTGAGACCTTGTCGTTTTCCATTTGGATTCCGTTTGGGGTTATTCTGTAACCCAAAAATTTTATTTCCTGGAAATGGAAGGTACACTTCTCTAATTTAACATATAGGGAGTTATGCCTCAATCTTGTCAAAACCAAGGTAACATGTTTGATGTGTTCTTGAAGGGTTGAGGAATAAATGAGGATGTCATCCAGATAGATAACCATGAAGATATCCAAATAGTCTTTGAAGATATCGTTGATGAAGTACTGAAAGGTGGCGGGTGCGTTGCATAGCCCAAAAGGCATAACAGTGTATTCAAACAAGCCGTATCTGGTACGGAAAGCAGTTAGCCATTCATGGCCTTCCTTGATGCGTACCAGATTATAGGCGCCACGTAGATCTAACTTGGTGAAAATAGAGGCGCCCCGTAACCTGTCAATTAGCTGGGGGATGAGAGGCAGGGGGTAGCGGTTCTTAATTGTGCGCTTGTTCAGCTCTCTATAATCTATTATGGGTCTCAGACTTTGGTCCTTATTTTTGACAAAGAATATTCCTGCTCCGGCTGGAGAGGTAGAGGGGCGTATGAACCCCTTCTGTAGATTTTCTTTAAGGTATGTCTTGAGATGTTCTAATTCCGGTTCAGATAACGGAAATATGTGACCGTAAGGTATATCAACCCCTGGTAACAAATCAATGGGGCAGTCATAAACCCTATGTGGGGGTAGATTAGTTGATTCCTTTTTATCAAATACATCAGTGAATGAGGTGTATGCGTCTGGGAATGTAGGAGCAGTTTCCAACAATAATTGCTCCTGATGTAGACAGGTATCTTTACAATAAGAGGAGTTAAAGGTAACCTGGGAGGATGACCAGATTATTGTTGGATCGTGCTGTTGAAACCAAGTGATACCTAGAATAACAGGATATATGGGGGAGGGAATTACATCGAATGTGACATATTCTGTATGTAATCCCTGTGTAGTAACCCTTAAAGGGATAGTATGGTACAAGATAGGACCTGATGTAATTTCTTTCCCGTCAACAAAACGCAGGACACTTGGAGTGCTTTTTGTGACAAGTGGTATTTTATTAACAACAGTGAATTGGTGATCAATGTAGTTGTGGCTGGCACCGGAGTCAAGGATTGCCTTGGAGTGGTCTATGCCCCCACAGTACATACAAAGGTCTAGATTTTTCCTCCTCTGTTTTTCTTGGGGGGTTATGGGTCCTCTGATGAATCCCAGTTCCATGGGGGTTTCAGCAGCCCTAGGTGTAGGTCTTTGTGAGTGGGTAATGGGTGAAGGTGCTGCTGTCTTGATGTTTGTGTCAGTATGTGCTTTTTCTGAGCGTCTCTCTCTTATACTCCTGTCCAAAGTTATACTGATATCAATTAATTTATCCAAGGTGTCAGGGAGTGGCTGCCTAGCTAGCTCATCTTTGATTGTCTCAGAGAGCCCCAAATGGAATTGATTCCGTAAGGAGAGATCATTCCACTGAGTGTCAGAGGACCATTTTTTGAACTCTGCGATGTAGTCCTCCACCGGTCTTTTGTACTGGCGGAGAGCTCTCATAGCAGTTTCAGCCGATAGCTGTTTGTAGGGATCATCGTAAAGCTGACCCATGGCCTTGAAAAATTGTTCTAATGAGTACAGTATGGGATCGTTAGTCTCAAAAAATAGATTGGCCCATATACGTGGTTCCCCACGAAGGTATGAGATAGTAGTGAGTACCTTAAGGTGCTCATTAACATAGGTTTTAGGTTTTAATTGGAAATACAAGTAACAAGAATTCCTAAATTCCCTGAATTCTGATCTTTGTCCACTGAATGGCTGAGGGGGATTGGGTTGTGGCTCATGTGAAGTGTGAGCTAATCTTATGGCTTCTAACTTGTCATTTATATATTGTTTTAGGGAGGAATTTTCAGCTTGTAAGGCAGTGAACCCCTTAGAGAGATTCTCTACTGTTTGAGTAAGGGCTTCTACATGTGCTACTAGGGCTGCTGGGTCCATAACCAGGGCTTGGTTATTACTGTCAGGCAGTATCTATAAACTCAGAAAATCCCTGCAAATAAAAGGGAATGTGAGTGTTGGACCGTAACTGCAGCTTTAAATAAGGTGTTGGGAGGTGTAGAAATTATCCTGCAATAATTAAAGGATTTCAGCATGGAGTACAGTCTCATTTAATACACATAACATTAATATAAGGTTCAGGTAGTCAGCAGATGGGACATGTGAGCAGTCAGCTCTACCCAGTACTGTACCACTGTACCGTTAATGGTAAATGCAGTAATAGCAGATATTAAATGTAGTAACGTTACACACAATCAGAATAACATATGCACATTAAGGTAGAAAGCTTTGTGACTAACAGTGACTAAGCGTATTTAGATAATTCAGTTTTAAGCAGATTGGATGAATGTGGTAAACCAATATGAGGAACGGTGCTACTGAGTTAATTGGTGGTTCAGCGGAACTTACCGAGTGAAAGCAAAGTTATGTCACAGAGTGAGAAGGTTACGCTGATCTGCAAGAGTAAGTAACCGCTGTGTGTTTGTTTGTGTCGGTTGGAGAGGAGCGCTCCGATCTCTAGAGGCGTGAGACTATGCGTATGACGTCACCGCTAGTTCCGTGAGAGGGTGGAGGAACAGTAGTTCAGGAGTGCTGTTTGGTATTTACAGGAGTTCTGCGGTTACGTATGAAGCTTGAGTGAGAAATAACCAAGCAATGTAGAGTAGGAGGTTTGTCACTTTATAGGGAATAAAGTGGGAGGTATTCCTGTTAGTAGTTGAAAGGCAAAATGAACAAAGGATAGATTGGAGAAGTAGGTGAATGCACTGGATATGACACTATTTAATAACTATTGTACCTAATTAAAATAAATACAAAGTTGCCTGTAAAATAAATATAAACCCTAAGCTAGCGACAATGTAACTATTAGTTATATTGTAGCTAGCTTAGGGTTTATTTTACAGGTAAGTATTTAGTTTTAAATAAGATTCATTTATTTAATTGTAGTAATTTTATTTAGATTATTTTAAATTATATTTAAGTTAGGGGGGGTTAGGGTTAGGTTTAGACTTAGGTTTAGGGGTTAATACCTTTAATATAGTAGCGGCGACATTGGGGGCGGCAGATTAGGGGTTAATAAATGAAGGTAGGTGTCGGCGATGTTAGGGACGGCAGATTAGGGGTTAATAATATTTGAATTCCAAAACAATGGTACTGTTTAAGATAAAAGTTCTCTTTATTAGGACAAGTTAAAACAAAGTTGCTCACGTGCAGTAATATTAAAAATAAAAAAACACTACTTAAAGGCCAGTCTGACATGTTTCGGCTGTCCGCCTTATTCATAGACTCCTTCATATCCTATACAGAAGCCGTTAGCGGTCGGACATCCAGGACCACGAAGCAATTCACGCTACTGTCTGTTAATAATATTTAACTAGTGTTTGCGAGGCGGCAGTGCAGTGGTTTAGGGGTTAATATGTTTATTAAAGTGGCAGCGATGTCCAGTCGGCAGATTAGGGGTTAATATATTTATTAAAGTGTTTCCGATGTGGGGGGGGGCCTCGGTTTAGGGGTTAATAAGTAGTTTATGTGTGTTAGTGTACTTTTTAGCACTTTAGTTAAGAGTTTTATGTTACGGCGTTAGCCCATAAAACACTTAACTACTGACTTTTAAATGCGGTAGAATTCTTGACAGGAGAGGGTCTACCGCTCACTTCTTCCAAGACTCGTAATACCAGCGTTAGGCAAATCCCATGGAAAAGATAGGATACGCAATTTACGTAAGGGGATTTGCGGTATGCTCGAGTCGCGGATTGAAAAGTGAGCGGTACACCTGTACCTGCCAGACTCGTAATACCAGCGGGCGTTAAAAAGCAGCGTTGGGGGGCGTAGCCAACTACTAAGGCAGCAGGATGCACTTCTTACAGCTCTGAGCTCTCGATTACAATTTTATAGATTAATTTATACTAAAAGAGCTCAAAAATATGCTTGGATGCAATGGAGAACAAGTTTTATCGGTCCTAAACATGAAGACACTAAAAATTCCTCTCTTCTAGGACTATAACACTGACATTCCTCTTTCAGCCTTGCCACGTGCAAGCGTTGCATTCATATCTAAAAAGATTTGCCGACATGGAGTCTCTGGAAGCCTGGGAACAACGCACCCAGCAACTACTGGACAGGCATTACCAGAGTATGCAGGAAGATATACAACTACTACTTTTGGCTTTTATTCCGCTATTGCCTCACGCAACTGAGAAATCTGGCCTTCAGGGGGCCGCATTGGAGCCAAAGCGATCTCACATCAAGGAAACCATACTCCCTCAAATCCCACAGAAAGCACTGCCAACAGAGGAGACAGAGCAAGCCACATGGTCATATAGATCACTATTCTCACACTGGAATAGAGATGAGCTTTGGGCTGCGATGGAGGTATGCAAGATGGAGAACGGGAGCCCCTTATCAGTGACGGCGGGTCAATTAGACACCCGAGTGCAATGCAGTACCCTACAATCAGCTAATACCCACGCAGGACCTGCACAGCTTTGCGCTCCTCGACTAGATGCCAAACCTCCGACAGTCACCCACATGTCATGCGGTCTCAAACCACAGCCTCTCTTTGTTCTATCCTTAACCCGCTCTGTGCGGTCTGGAGTGGGGTGAATCTGGATGTCGCACAGCTGAAGCCTAAACCATCTGTTCAAACATCAGGCTACTTTTCAGCTGCTCCATGTTAATATTTATGTGAGTCATATGTGGCAGATATTTACCTAGTTTTTAAAGTTTGACAGTTTACTTTCATGTTGACATACTTGTTTATCCCCTCATGACACCGCATACAGTGTACCGTTCTAAGATGACAGACCTTGCACGCATATTCCCTGAGGTCTTAACTGCTTTTCATATGTAGGGCTGGACTGCTCTGAAACACACTGAAGTCCACAATAGATCGCAAGGTTCCTGAGTGTTTTAAAAGACATCTAGCCTATAAGCAGGGTTAGTTTGAAAGCTGCCTTGTACCACAAATAGATTGTTTATTGCCCTACAACTGAGTCTGCCCATGGAGTTAATCAAGTGACTGATGCTAATCCTCATTGCATTCTATCTACTGCCGGCTTGTCTTTGCAACGCTCTCAAGACATGTTATGCTGTACCCAGTTTTAAAGAAGCATTACTTAAAATTTGTGTGGTTGTCTGCATATATAAGCCAATATTTAGGGACTGTACGCACATGTTCCCCTTGACAAACATGCACCGATTATAACCTCTGATTCTGATGCTAGCAAATATACATAAATATACACACATAGCTGGATAACTGCACTGGTTTGCCTATCTATATTTTATTAGCCTGAAGCCTTTTTGTTACTGTACTTAGCTTAATGTTCTGTATAGATAATGTTAGAGGTGTACTGTTTTATAATATAAGTTCTAAATATCAAGCATTCTTAGGGCAGTCATACAGGTCTGCATATTATAGCTCACTATGGTCTGTTTTCTAGTAGAACTCTCCCAAGTTAGACAGAGGTCTTCTAATTATATACCACTAACTGCTACACTTTATTCCCATTTAGACTAAGAGACTTGAATAGGTCTAACTATTTGTGGGAGATTTGTGTCCCTCTGCTTAGTGCTGGCATTTTCTTGGGGGGAAATATCTACATGACGCCTATCAGCTGAATTTAAGATAGAGCTATCTCTTTTACACTAAACAATCCTTTGTCATAGAACCTTGATGGGGACCACTCTCAGTCACCATATTATAATTTTAATTCCTCAATACACTTAAAGATGTTTATAACCTCCAGCACCATATACCACTTTGCGATATTATGGAGATTATATGTTCAATGTACACTTTTAATATGTTCATTTATTTTCTGTTTATATTTTCTGTTAACATTTGCGAATATTCCTGTGTTACGTATCTGAGGGGTTTCACTCTACTATTTTTTTTTTAATGTTCATTCCCCAATTATTACAGTTATCAGTCACGTCTATATTAAGTAATAAGGTACAGCCATTAGATGTTAAATATATATACTACGCTATAGAACTGGTCATTATTATATATGATTTTATTCAGCCTGTACAAAACCCGCTGTATGTTCAGCAACTCTTTAGTTATTTGCTAATATGGTTATGTCCTCTTTCTTATACATATGCAGTACCATATGAGAGGTATACTATTTGCACCTACTTGCGAGTTATAAGGAGCTAGAAATAGGCGTTAGTTAATATCGAAGCTCATCCAGCCCACATAGTTAATAATGCTGTTATGGTTGGGCACTATTATAGTTATTTATATTCTGTTGCATATTAGCGTTTATTAACCCTGTTCTGTGTACATTTCTCTAAGATTATGGGACGTGGTTTATATATATATAGGTCCACTTCTTATAATATCTGCCCCAGCTCCAAAGATATATTGATATAACTCTCTCATGTAACTTTAAACGCCATACCTACTCGCAACTAGTGTACTACAGTCAGTTAAGATAGACATTAACATCTTGCCCCTAGATATATTATTATGTCTTGGTGCTTATTAATCCTGCTCTGTGTACATCTCTTTAAGACTGTGGAGCATGATTTATATATATCCGTTTCTTTTACTCTCTGCCCCAGCTCTAAAGATATATTAGTATAACTCGTTCATGCAAGATGACCATTTAATTTTAAACGCCATATCTACTCGCAACTAGTGTATTACCGTTAATTAAAATAGGCATTAGTATCTTGCCCCTCGCCATGTACTTCCCCCTTATTAACCATATTATTTGGCCTCCTCAATTTAAAGTGCTCCGCCCCTCCCTCCCTCCCCTCTCTCCCTTAATTCTTTCTAAGCGGCTCTTACCCGCTGTATCCCATCACCCTACTCCACTTCTACTAATCCAGCTCATATTGGTCACACTTTAAAACCCTTTTGGAATCCTGTATTTAGCTTTTGCTCCTCATAGTAACCCTTCGGGTTGCTAATAATTCATATAAGGGTTTTTTATCATTTGATATTTATGATATTTGAGCTGTGACCACTATATTGTTTTCCAAATCATAAAAAAGAGGTCCCAATTATATAGACTCAAATTTATACTAGACCACGTTTTCCTGTACTATCTCTCACTCTCACATTGACTTATGGGACTGTTTCCCCCACTTGATCATGTTGTTTCCCAGTGCTTGTCTTGGGGTCACTCATATGATATTCAACTATAATTCTTAATACTGTAACCTATATGTTAATAGATATACGATTACTTTTGTTGGTCTGAATGTAATAAGCTGTTTGAATATTGGAGTCTTATTATGTCATGTATGTTCCTGAAACCTCAATAAAAAAATTTTGTTCAAAAAAAAAAAAAAAAAAAAAGCAGCGTTGGGACCTCTCAACGCTGCTTTTTAAGGCTAACGCAAGACTCGTAATCTAGGTGTATTATATTTATTTTACAGGCAACTTTGTATTTATTTTAACTAGGTACAATAGTTATTAAATAGTTATTAACTATTTAATAACTTCCTAGTTAAAATAAATACAAATGCAGTATACCTGTAAAATAAAACCTAACCTAAGTTACAATTACACCTAACACTACACTATAATTAAATACATTTCTTAAACTAAATGCAGCTAAATAAAATTAAATAAAATTATCTAAAGTACAAAAAAAACCCCACTAAATTACAGAAACTAATAAACAAAGTACAAGATTTTTAAACTAATTACACCTAATCTAATCCCCCTAACAAAATAAAAAGCCCCCCCCAAAATAAAAAAAGCCCTACCCTACACTAAATTACAAATAGCCATTAAAAGGGCCTTTTGCGGGGCATTGCCCCAAAGTAATAAGCTCTTTTACCTGTAAAAAAAAATTACAACCCCCCCAACATTAAAACCCACCACCCACACAACCGACCCTACTCTAAAACCCACCCAATCCCCCCTTAAAAAAACCTAACACTAACCCCTTGAAGATCACCCTACCTTGAGAAGTCTTCACCCAACCGGGCCGAAGTCCTCAACGAAGCCGGCAGAAGTGGTCCTCCAGATGGGCAGAAGCGGTGTAGGGGCGGCAGATTTGGGGTTAATAAGTATAATGTAGGTGGCGACAGTGTAGGGGGGGCAGATTAGGGGTGTTTAGACTCTGGGTACATGTTAGGGTGTTAGGTGTAAACGTTCCCATAGGAATCAATGGGATATCAGGCAGCAGCGAACATAGGCTTTCGCTGCTTTCCGACTCCTATTGATTCCTATGGCATCCGCCGCCTCCAGGGCAGTGGATTGAAAACCAGGTACGCTGGGCCAGAATAGTGGCGAGTGTACCTGGCAGATATTTGATAACTTACAAAAGTAGTCAGATTGTGCCGAACTTGCGTTCGGAACATCTGTAGTGATGTAAGCATCGATCTGTGTCGGACTGAGTCCGGCGGATCGTATGTTACATCACTAAATTCTACTTTTGCTGGTTTGTAGGGTTTGATAACTAAGGGGAATCAGGCTCGCCAAAAATACGCTGCGGAATTCCAGCGTATTTGCGGTTGACAGCTTGATAAATAGATGCCTGTATGTTTAAATGAAAAGTTCTGGTTCAATTGTGGGATAAAACAGGTTTCGTATTGAAACCTATCAAGTTTTGTTTTCACACACGTGCAGTTTATTTGTTTATCAGACTTTTTTTCCATTTTATCTATAGCATTATTTACTATGGGCTTAATTACAAGTGAGGTGCTATCGGTAAAGAGGCAAATTTGTCCCTTTACCAGTGAATGTTAAATAACCAGCCATTCCAAGTGACTGGTGAATGCTACTGCAAGCTTATTTTTACACTTAGTGCTAGAAATCCTTAATCCGAGATCAGAACTCTGGTTAATGAAAAAAAGTTTTCCCAATTGCCCAGTAACTTCAAATAAATATATGACTTTCTTTATTTTTAAAAAACTGCACAAAGCAGTAATAATAAGGGGTTAAAGTGAGGGCATGTGGGGGTGTTAGAAAAAAAGGCACTAAAAGTGCCTTTACATTGAGGTCAATGGGGGATTGTGTTTTCTCTATAAATATATATATAAGTGTTTATATGTGTATATACATATATAAACAAATAAATATATATACATATATATTTTCTTAATACTGCCCAACGCTGTACAATTTGCCCCTGCGCTGCGCTACGTGGTTTGCTGGTAGCTGCTGGCATGAAAGTGAGCTCTTGGCTTCCAGGCACTGTGAATACGAGGTCGCGTTCACATAGCGCCGCACCTGTAATACCAGCGCACATTTCCGCGTGCGCTGGTATTACTGAGTTGAGCACATATATCTGACTAGCGTAAGCGCAATATTGCGCTCCACTCATAATTTAGCCCTATGTCAGTAATCTATTAATTGTTTTGTTGTATCATCTGGGAAACAACACAATTAAGAAAATGCAACAAAATAAAAATAATAAAAGGAGCAAGCAAAAGATTAGTGTACTGACCAAACATAGATAAATGAAGATTAGAGTCAGTGTTTATTTTACAATTACTTCCATGGAAACATAATTTGCAAATAAAATCATGCATAATGTATGGGCGGTAAGAAGCTGTTATAACAAATTATGCACACCCGAGGTTTTTTTCTTTTTTTGTGTTGCTGTTAATTAAATGCTAAGAGCCAAGCTTAAGGGCTTTGTGAAACATCCCACACCTGGGGTGTGTGAAAAGTATGGTTACACCCTACGACTCATGTTTATTGTTTCCAAAGTTATATATTTTTTACATTTAGATTTCGGAATAAAAATACAAATAAATGTTAATTACAAGGGTTGACTCAGCGTATTTAGTGTTGACAACATGATAATAAGCCTCAAGCGTTCTGTATATAGAAAACTGGATTGGGTGCCACTAATAAAAACAGCCTGTTGAAATTGAAAATATGGGTGCTCATAGCCATATATATGAACATATGATGATGAAATTAATTACAAAGGATGGACACTAATTACTACATAGCAGAACTCCCACAAGAAATAATTCTATAGTAAAACAGGTAATTATTACATGGAATGGAATATCTATGGATGTTTTTGACACGGCTTTATAACATTTTTAGAGTTATACTATATCACATTTTCTTTCTTTGAGGTGTTAACAATAATTCAGCTTACTGGGTCTAAAAGGGACGTGTTCTGTAACATTGTTTTCCCCTAATATGTTTCCAATGACTTGTTATACCAGCTTCAGAGTTTAAAATGTATGTTCCTTTAGGTTCCTTTTGTATATAAAAAAACTCCTAATTTAAACCACAACTAAAAAAAATGGGCTGCACTTGTAGGGAGAGCATACTTCATTATCTTAAATCTATTTCCTACTGTTTACTCAAATATCAATACTTAGTCCCTGATGATCGAAACTACCACAATGTGGCGACATATTGAAAAGGAATCGGTCGCGAGAACGATATTGCCTGTGAAATATTCAAAAGGGCTAAAATCAGTGTTTGAAGGCAGTTTTGCCGAGAGGAGTTTTACTATATATCTCAGTGGGTGGCGATGCTGGTAATCTTTTTAAAGCAGCATTGCCATTTACATTGAATATGTAATGTAAATTATCCCTTTTACACATATCACAATGTACATTGCCTATTTCGTGCAACCGTTTCTGAAATCTAACCCCTCTATACTTTGAAACCCTTAAAGGGACATTCTTTCGTGTTTCAGATAGAGCATGCAATTTTAAGCAACTTTCTAATATACTATTATCAATTTGTCTTCCTTCTCTTGCTATCTTTATTTGAAAAAGAAGGCAACTTAGCTTTTTTTTTTGGTTCAGACCTCTGGACAGCACTTTTTTATTGGTGGATGAATTTATCCACCAATCAGGAAGGACAACCCAGGTTGTTCCCCCAAAATGGTCCGGCATCTAAACTTACATTCTTGCATTTCAAATAAAGATACCAAGAGAATAAAGAAAATTTGATAATAGGAGTAAATTAGAAAGTTGCTTAAAATTTCATGCTCTATCTGAATCACAAAAGAAAAAAATTGGGTTCAGTGTCCCTTTAAGCACCATAACCCCCAAAGGAATGTAACCTTTCTGCACTATGAAACCCTTAAAGGGACATTATACACTCATTATTTCTTTGTATAAATGTTTTGTAAATTATCTATTTATATAGCCCATAAAGTTTTTTCTTTACAAAAATGGATAGTTTTGCTTATTTTTAAATAACATTGCTCTGATTTTCAGACTCCTAACCAAGCCCCAAAGTTTTAGGAGAATACCGACGTATACCTACTCCAGCTTGCTTCTGTTTGTGTAAAGGGTCTTTTTATATGCAAAGGAAGGGGGAGGGGGGTGTCTGATATTTCCCACTTGCAGTGGGTGTTCCAGTAACCTTTTAAACAGAGCTAAACTGGAAGCTTCTAAGTACGTTTTTAAATGGTTTTGTACTGATTTTTTTTTACAGTGTCTGTGCATATTATTCTTTATAGTAGTGTCTATTACATGCAGTTATATGAAAATTAGTGTATACTGTCCCTTTAGGCACCATAACAACCAATGGAGGGTTATGGCACTTAAGGGGATCATAGTGTACGGCGGTTAGGTTGTGTTGGGGTTATGGCACTTAAGGGGTTAATAGTGCATGGGCTTTGCAATGTTAAACATAATGCAGTTATGTAAAACTATAAAGTGGTGGCTATTGTCTTCTATAACATATTATTTCTAATAGAAGACACATCCCCAGTCATCGGTACAGAGAGGGTCAGCCCACTTTTTACAATATTTCACCAGACCCACAGATTGAGAAACTGGAGAGGCCAAAAAGGCAATTTATCATGGTTATGCCAATGTTTTGAATATCAGGACCTTAGAGAGAACAATGGAAAATTAACATTTTAGTACATCTAAGTCACAGCCCACACTGGGAGTATGATGACATTTGCAGTATATGTGCGGACACAAAACACAAAATCAGTTATTTCAAATTACTAAATAAAGGTATAGGAGATATTAATAAACAATGTAACACACTCCAGCAGGTGAAATAGATCATTAAAGGGATGACATTTAAGCAGACTGTTCCTTTAAAGCTCTATATTTAGATTGCAGCCAAAACCATTTCATTGAATTTTATCTGTTTTAAATAGAATATAAAGATAGATAGATAGATAGATAGATAAATTAGATAGACAGAAAGAAAGAAATACACAGACAGACAGATTATCTATCTGTCTGTCTGTGTATTTATTTCTTAAAAAGATGATAGATAGATAGATAGATAGATAGATAGATAGATAGATACACTTATATGGCTTGTTTTTTTATTATTATTGTTAGATTGTATTCTAATATTGCACTTTAATGTTTTCTAAAACATATGAAAGCATACTCCATATTAAAAGTAACTTCCAAACACATTGATTGGTCCTAGACCTTAAAAAAATTGAGGGTGTTAATAAAGGTTTTCATAAAGCTGCAGTGATGGGGTGTCACTGGTTGGAGGGAGTAACCATTTTCTTCTACTTACATTTACTTGACCCCTTCTTGTCCTGCGTAGAGCAAATGACAGTTGATAAGGGGTAATTACCTTGCACATGTATTAAGTCCTTTGAGAACTGGGAAATATTGAAAAAATGATGTTGGTGCATGACATTCCCGGCACCCAGTCTAGGACCTGCCAATACAGCAGCTTCCTTATTTTGATTAAGGACTCATACCAGCCTCACAAAAGTTCAAAATAGATTATCTTTGTAATGAAATACACTCTTAAATGGTGTGTGATAAATATATAAATAAATATATATATATATATATATATATATATTTATAAATGGGGGTGTATGAGAGAATGGGAAATGTTGCTGATAATCTAGATTCTGGTGCCACCCTTAACCAGTAATGAAATTAAATTTATACAGGGAGATATAGTATCAGACCATATATTAATGGTCTGATAAAGTAAGGGAAATGAAGGCACACAGAGAATTTATTTCATACCAAAAATAAATTTATTAATTATACTGTATATATGTGTGTGTCAAGTCTTAAACACAAGCATGGAAATTCTGACAGCATGGTAACATTTTCTTAACTAAAGGTGTAGTTTCTGAATTGACATTGTTTGGGTCCAAGCTTAGTAGTATGATCGGGAGGGGGTCTGAGACTATCAATCGGCCTCCATGTACACATCAACTCTCCAGTCCACTCCCAAGGCCACCTGTAGCAGTATTTGTCCCAGTGCCACCATCACTTCTACTACTGCTTGTTCCGTCACTCTCCCCAATTTCATTCATATTTTATATGCAGCCAGGTGGGTTTATCAGATTTAGATGGTTGTCTCTCAGCAGCAGGACAGGAGAAGTAGATGATTCCATTGTGCAAAGCAGTAAGGGAGAAGAGAGAATTACTGAGCATATTTCCTAATTCTATCCGGCTTTTACTCTGAAGCAGGAGAAAATCATTATGAGCCTGAGGAGATAGTGAGGAGTTTTATTTTACTACAGAGGCTGTACATTATGGGCTTTAGGCCAGCATTCTCCACCTGCATTGATTCTCTCCATCGCCACAAACACCCCCAGTTGTAGAGCAACCAATTACTGCATCTGTGTCAACCCTACCCGTGTTGCCAGTTGCCACCTCAATTGGTAGTGTATCATCAGCAAGACTTATGAATGTAGGCTCTAATTCTTTTGGCACAAGTAGTCAGTGTGTGTCTCTGTGGACACAACCATTTTGTAAGATCATCATCCACTCTAAAATAAGACAGCAATGCTGAATAAATTCCTTTAGAACTTATGCGCTGGGCCATTTCTTCAAAATAAATTACCATAATGCTTGCTGAATTGGGCATGCTAAAATGTGTTCTTGTATTACTGCAGTGAGATTGCTTTTAAAAAGTAAAACAACTTCAAGATCCTCCTTCAGTTAAACATCCAGTGATGGCAAAGGCAGCTGAGAAAGCCATTCAGCTATCACATTTTCATTTCCTGGCCTTTACTCATATGTTAAAGAGAGTAGTTAGCTGTCCATCTACCAATGTGATTTCCTGCTTGATCCAATCTGTTCGTAGTTAGTTAGTAAAGTTTTCAAGGGCCTATGATCAGTACGCAGTTTGAATACCTGTCCCAATGGATAAGTTCTCCACTGCTCACTGTACATTTGCATTTATCTTTTATGATTTGATTACTGAGTTCTAAGTCTGCCAAATAGTATTTTCCTCTTGAGTGACAAGTTGTCACGGTCTATGTGGGTGTCTTGTACTGCTGGTTTGTATTGCAGTCTGTTGCCGCTGAGCCATAGATTATCCTTAGCTTCTGCTCTGTTTTTCCAGCCTGTTCTATTTTGCTTTTTACTCTTTGGCTCCACCTGCCTGTCAGCTGTGGTAGATTTGCGATCAGCTACTGCCATAAATATTCAGCACTTCCTGTTATCCATGTCTGTTGGTTGGACTTGCTCCAAGGGTGTGCTTGCTGATTTATTCCACTGACCATATTTGCTTGAACCTGACTACTTATTTTCCTGCTGATTCTGTAACTCATTGCCAGACTGTGTATTTATTTTCTGCCTGTCTCATCTACTCTCTTGGATTGCCCTTTTGTGCCACATTGTTCCACTAATTCTTTGTTTTTCCCTCAGCCACTTCTCCCCTACGAATTATACTAATGCTTGGGAACCCACCAGCTTACTAACGGCTTGTAGTAGTAGCTTACACAAGTAAAATCAGCTTTGAAAACATGTACACAGAAACCTGCAGGAGGGAGGATCTAATAGCAAGACCTGCACTATCACAATCAGACAAACCCTTAACGACCAGCGACTTACAAGGTACATTGCGGTCGTTAAGAGGTTAAGGAGCAGGTGTGTGGGATAGTGAGGAATGTGAGAACTTTATTTCCTTTCACCCTCACTTTCACTCTACTTGTCACATTCCTTGGAGGTGTATTTATGGGGTTTCTGAACTATAATCCAGAGGCCTACTTCAGTAAATCTGCTGCTGGCATTGCTTCTGTCTCCCTTCCTTACATATGGTTGTTATCATCTGTCAATGCCAAATTCTCAGGGAACTGCTGGCCGTTGTGTCCAAGGGGCTCTAGGCGTGCGTTTACCCTCCTTTTGCCTTGGAGGTATATTTTTTAGGTTTATGTACTGTCAGGCCTACCTAGTTCAGTAACCCTGCTACTACTGCTTCTACTCCTGCTTCTGCCCTTCCTGCTCCATTGTGTTCATCACCCATCAATGCCAAATCTACAAGGAACTGCTGGCCACTGTGTCCAAAGGGCTCTAGTCAGGTATTTTCCCTCCTCCTCCCGTGAAGGTGTCATTTTGAGGTTTATGTACTTTCAGGCCTACATACCTAGTACTGTAACTTTGCTGCTGCCACTCCTGCTCCGTGGTCATCATCATCTGTCAATGCAAAATCCTCAGGGAACTGCTCTAGGCGTGTGTTTGCCCTCCTCCTTTTTAGGTTTATGTACTCTCAGGTCTACCTACCTAGTACAATAACTCTGCTGCCTGCTGCCCTTCTTGCTCATCCTGCTGTGTCCAACAATTTCTAAGCATGTCCTGGTCCTCCTCCCTTGGAGGTGTATTTTTGAGGTTTATGTTCATTCAGATCTATCTAATTTAGTAACTCTAATGCCTGCTGGTGCTGCCTCTCCTGCTCCTGCCCTTCCTGCTCCTGCCCTTCTTTGAATTAAGTCTCCATGCTAAATAGGGTAACTACAATCTTGTTATGGAGCAGGTGTGTAAGAAAATGAGGAATGTGGTTACTTTAACATGAGGGATTTAAAATTAAAAAAAAAATGAGATGAGTTAAATGAAAAAAAAAATTGTATGGAAAGTTTGTAGTGGTGCTTTTAATTTCAGTTTATTGTTTGAATTCTCTTTGTAAAACTTGTTCTAGTTCTTGGATGTTTTTGTGTCCCATTTAGCACTGAATCTTTGGATTGTTTGCATTTCCAAGCAGTGTAATAATGTGGCTAAAATTAATGTTTTGTGGGCTTCCCATAGGCTCTAATGCAACAAAACCAATTTCATTTTGAACAAAATCCTTAACCAAATATTAGCAAAACAGAGTGTGCCAAAGAACAAATGCAGAAAACTTGGAAAGAAAATTCTGACAAGACAATTTCAGACAAACTGTTACCGGTGCATATATTTAGACCTGCAGAATACACACTCACTGCATATGAATCCCTGGCAAAGTTGTGACTTGAATAAGGTCCCATATAGCTGTGGTATAGACAGAGGGTAGAGTGCCCAAACCCTGACTCAAAATGTGGCACAGTTGGGATTTCTAATAAGGATATTGACAACTTATTTTTTTTTTTTTCATGGCTCCACCAAAAAGGCGCACTCTAGTTTGTTGGGTCAAGCAGCCCAAATAAGTGCTCATTTTCCACTGGGCGTAATCTGCTTTCTGAAGCCATTATGCTTATTGACAGTTTCCGATGGCGCATTTTCCATCGTTACTGGCAGCCGGGGGCCGGCTTCCAAAAAAATGACACATCCCATAGAAAATAATAGAAGCTGAAAAGCGCAAAAATACACCCGGTTTCAAATGAACATGCAAACAGGTAATACAAAGTCAGAAGCATTACAGTATGCTCAACTAGGTGCAGAAGAGGAAAAATAAGCTTTTGTGGCCTAGTTCTTTTGAGATATTAAAGTTTACAAACAATGCAATCGTTTCACTTTAAAAATGTATTGTTATTTGTAATATTTATTGCTGGCCCAGGTATAGGACTATTTGGGGTTATGTTCCTACTTAAATATCAATATGTATTTACAAATAAAAATATAATCAAGCTCATATCTCCAAAATTCCAACTAAACCTACATTTAATGAAACCAAAAAAAAAAAAAAAAAAATCCTGAAATATTTTTTTTTGTGATAATTTCAATGTATCTTTGTTTTGTGACCTACATAACTCCTGTGTTAACCATAATTTGTTTAGTGTTAGGTTGGGTTACCATAGCAACAAACTTGTTATGGCACAATTTTGAGAAATCGGACATTGGGTGGAAGCGTTAACACAACATTAAGGAGCCTATTTATCAAATGTCTGTCCGACATGATCCGATCAGCGGATCATGTCTGACAGACATCGCTAAATGCGGACAGCAATACGCTGTTTGCATTCAGCATTGCACCAGCAGTTCTTGTGAACTGCTGGTACAACGCCGCCCCTTGCAGATTCGCGGCCAGTGTCAATCCACCTGATCGTATTCGATCGGGTTGATTTCCAGCGATGTCTGTCCGCCTCTTCAGAGCAGGCGGACAGGTTATCGAGCAGTGGTCTTTAGACCGCTGCTTTATAACTTGTGTTTCTGGTGAGCCTGAAGGCTCGCCAGAACCACGGGGCATCAAGCTCCATACGGACAGTCTAGTCAAAAATAAACTTTCATGATTCAGATAGAGCATATAATTTTAAACAACTTTCCAATTTACTTTTATCATCAATTTTGCTGTGTTCTCTTGGTATTCTTAGATGAAAGCTAAACCTAGGTCGGCTTATATGCTAATTTCTTAGTCCTGAAGTTCGCCTCTTATCTGAATGCATTTTGACATTTGTTTACAACTAGGGGGCATTAGTTCATGTGTGCCATTTATATAACATTGTGCTCACGCCCATGGAGTTACCTATGAGTCAGCACTGATTGGCTAAAATGCAAGGCTGTCAAAAGAACTGAGATAAGTGGGCAGTCTGCAGAGGCTTAGATACAAGATAATCACAGAAGTAAGTGTATTAATATAACTGTGTTGGTTATGAAAAACTGGGGAATGGGTAATAAAGGGATTTTCTATCGTTTTAAACATTCAAAATTATTGTGTGTAGACTGTCCCTTTAACTTACATATACATGAAAAGACAGACTTCATGCATTGCACAAAATATTTTAATGGAAACCTGGTACTAAAATGGAGCCATAGACTACTGTTAGTTGTTGGGAACTTCAGTAGCGTACAGCTCCATTTTTAACCACTAGCCCTAAGTTAAAAGAACCATATAAAAGTGCATGACCCATAAGGAGTACTTGATTATATTTCCTAAAAATATTTGTTTAATTTATTTTTTTCAAAATGTTTAGGAAATTAAACTGTTCCAGTACAAGAAATATATTTTCCAAGTCACATGAATAATACGTAACATTCAAATGATAGAATAAAATCGCTGTTTGAGTGCACACATGTTTGTATCTAACAAATACATAGAGCAAAAAAATATTTACATTCTATAATCGGAGCGAAAATATACATCTTATACGTGACTAAAATAAATAGTAAAATAAGCATATGAAAGCATATATTTCTTCACAATTACTTGATAACCTTTAAATAAATGGCTGACAAAATCATTAAATCTAAAAGGGACATTATACAGCAAAATAAAATGCACTCTTTTATTTGGGTATTTCATTTTTAAACAAATTTCTTTTTTTTTATTATCTGTTCAAGTCCTTCAAAAAAGATTAAACACATATGACTCCATTTAAGAAGCTGCGAATGCTGCTTTGGAGCGCTTTCAGCTGTAGGCTTGCATCAGACCGGTGCTTCTTAACCTACTACACCAACTCTAATGTAGCGTTTCTTATTCCCCCTTGGAATTCTCTGACCGAGGTGATTGACAGCCCCTGCTCGCACGCGATTGGCCACGCATGAGCTGGGAGCAGCGTTGCAAAAGCAATTTAATGATAATTGCGGGTAGTGTATTGCTGCCCGCTAGCTGCGATGCTGGGCGAACAGGGGCATAGATGTCCGTCCTTGTCCACCTGGCCGTTAGGAAATAGAGGCCTTAGTTTAAATTGCACTCCCTAAACATCCCCATTCTGCTTTAGCTGAGGATACAGGCAGTGATTGGAGCAAATGCATGTATTCCTACTTCTCATTGGCTCACTAGCTCTATCCTCATCTGAGGTGGCACAGGAGCATGATTCCAACTATGTATTCAAATTCCTATGTAGGAGTTAAGGTAAAAAATGGAAATATGTCTAAAAATAAAATAATTTAATTATTATTTATTAATTATGGGCCAGATTACAAGTGGCTGGTTAATATGACTGCGAGCTCGCTTTTTCACTTTGCGTTAAGCTCAGTTAACCTCTGGTTAAAAATAAGAAGCTGCCCAAAATGGCCCAAAACTAGAAAGGACAGTACAGTACAATTAGAGACACACACATATATATATATATATATATATATATATATATATATATATATATATATATATATATATATATATATATATATAATAAAAATAAAATAAAAAACTGTACAAAGCAGTTATAAGGGCTTAAAGTGAGGGGATGGGGGGTGTTAGAAAAAAAAAATGGTACCTAAAGTGCCTTTACATGGAGGTGAATGGGGGACTGTGTTTTTACTCTAAATACAGGTAGCCCTCAGTTTACGCCGGGGTTAGGTTCCAGAAGGAATGGTTGTAAATCGAAACCGTTGTAAATTGAAGCCCAGTTTATAATGTAAGTCAATGGGAAGTGAGGGAGATAGGTTCCAGGCCACTCTCAAAATTGTCATAAGTAACACCTAATACATTATTTTTAAAGCTTTAAAATAAAGACTTTAAATGCTAAACAGCATTATAAACCTGATAAAATAATCACACAACACAGAATATATAATTAAACTAAGTTAAATAAACAAAAACATTTGCTAAACAGCATTATAAACCTAATAACATAATCACACAACACAGACTTCACTTGCATTTTTCTGCAAACAGTTCTTTCTATGCATTCCAAACTGGACTGATTTATAGACAGGAAGATCTTGTTCCTTTGAAATCTGCTCGATAGCTCAGGTCTGGTTAAACTGATTAATTTCAGCTTGCTTGGCTTTGCAGCAACTCAAGCGGACAGCTCCACCTACTGGCTATTTTAATAAATGCACTGCTTCTCAATGCTTTTCAATAGCAGTCACATGACTGGGAAAAAAGGTTGTTATTCTGAAACAGTGTAAAATGAACCATTGTAAAACGAGGGCCACCTGTATATACGGGTGTGTACTGTATATGCTTATATACATATATATTTATGTGTCAATATGTGTATATACACATTTAAATATGTATAAGCATATACAAATATATTTATTTATTGCTGCAAAACGCCGCACAATTTGCCCCCTATGCTGTGCTAGGTGGTTTGCCATGGCTGCTGGCATGAAAATGAGGCTTACATTGAAGTCTATGGAGGTGCGCTGTCGTGAATGCTTGGCTTTCGGCAATGTGAAAGCAAGGTCACTTTCGCATCACACTACGTTTCTAATACCAGCGCACATTTACGTGCAATGGTATTATTGAGTGGAGTTCAAATATCGGGCTCGCGTAAGCGCAATATTGCGCTTCACTCGTAACTTGGCCCTATATATAGAAACTTTTCTTTTTTTTGCTATACAAGGATTACCAGTTAGCTAGCAGCTGAGAAGGTATCACATAAAATGTATTGTGTTATTTTGAAAATAAGTTATATGATAGAATGAAAACTACACCACACACCAGTATATGCACATATTCTTGACTGGAGGTTTTTAGGGTGATGGCAGAAACAATGTAACACTCTTGTACGCTTTGTCACCCCTGAGAACCAGCTTGCAGTTTGACGTACAAAAGTGCTTCTTAATGCAATAAGGAATGTACCAAATTCTGCACCTTCCTTCACTAGCTGTTCTTAGCTGATAAAATCCTTGTCGTGTCAGATTACTTATAAAGAATGGTCCAGTGACCTGTGAGAGGTGTAAATGGTACAATCAACAAGTCTGTGTCATTTTGTCAAACTGAAGCACAAAAACCAGTTGCATGACAGGCTGGGTCTGCGTCAGTAAATCTGCACCTTACTGCAATTTAATTGCATATTTTAACTTAGAAAAAACAGGACTTTAGTGTGAATTGTTAAAGTTCATGTTGTTAATATGCAAAAAAATCTTTAATTTTTGCTTTAATTTAATATACTTTACTAACTAGAAAGATTTTGTATTAAACATTAGACCCAAACAAGTTTATTTTCATCCTATTTTAAAAAAAGATAGATAGATAGATAGATAAATGATAGATAGATAGAGATAAAATAGATAGATAGATAGATAGATAGATAGATGATAGAGAGAGATAGATAGGTGGATAGATAATATATATATAGATATATAAATAATAGATATATTCAATTGTATTTACAAAATTTTCCCTCATGCGGTTCCAGCTACGCCAGGCAGATCCACCTCCCGCTCTCGGCACCCCCTGCTGGGTTCACTAACTGTTATTGGAAAATTTAAAAAATGTTACATTTTTTGAGGGGGCACAGCATTCGATTTGGGTGGGCATTGCCCCCCAATGCCCCTCCCTGGAGCCGACCCTGTTGATAACGTTTTTAAATATCTGATCTGATATTTCCCAGCACAAAAATGGTGTAATTTTTTGATGATAAACACAATCAGCAAGACTGGAATCAAACCCAGTGTTTCTTGTCCATAGTACATATTTTCAGCAGTTTGCTAAGATCAAAATAGATCGATGATAGATAGATAGATAGATAGATAGTATTGCATTCTGTTAAAATGTGCTGTTATTTTACTTTACAAAATCTGGTAACCCAAATCCTAACACCAATAAAAAGATGGCAATAGTAGGATCAAGGTGTTGTTTAAAAAACAAAACAAAAAAAAACCTGTGCAAACTATTTTAGCTGCCAATAAAGAAGACAGAATGACAAATGGTTAAAGAAGCAAGTGCCAATAGAAATTACAGTGACTGCTGTCTGTGCATCATGTTGATAACGTTTCTTTCGAATATCTGATCGGATATTTCCCAGCACAAAAATGGTGTAATTTTGCCCATAGTACATATTTTCAGCTGTTTGCTAACATCAAAATAGGTATCTATATTGCTAAAAATTGCATCTGCATTTTATAGACACTTTCTAAATGACTAATCTAACCCTGTTACTCATTTCTCCATGCTAGTGTATTATGTGCCTTGAAACATAATTACTGAGGCATTTTGGGAGAGTTTATAATACATACTGAAAGTTAAGCCATTAGTTAGCTTAAAGGGATGCTGTATACTAGATTTTTCTTTGCATAAATATTTTGTAGATGATCTATTTATATAGCCCAACTGGGATCAGTATCTGTGCATATTCTTCTTTATAGTAGTGCCTATTACATGCAATGAAAATTGGTGTATACTGTCCCTTTAAGCACTGAGGCAACAGACCAATACTCCGGAAACAATTAGGCTAACTGTGCATAGCTTTAACAACAAGAAAGTAAAAAAGAGTGCAGAACCACTCTAAGAGTTAATGTTTTAATGATAGACAATAAAAGCGCAGTAAAATATGAACGTACAAGATAATAAAATCAAATAGGCACAAAAGCAATATCACCAGAAATATCAAAGATAAGAGAGGGTGCATACACTATAAATATATACTGTACAACTTCAAAAAAACAACATACACAGCTTCCTTGACATCCAATAGTTAAGATTGAATTTGGCAAGCTTGTGATAATGCCAGTCAGTGTCCAAGGAAGTGGATGTCCAAGAAATATATATTGCTGGAGTCGAATGGTACCGGTGCTACTGAAAGGACCTGGCTGATCTGGAATCCTCAACGCGTTTCTTCTGTTTACAAACAGACTTTTTCAAGAGGTGCATAGCTTTAGTTTTAACTGGATCTTTACTGAAACCTTCACAACATCTGAATCATAAGTACTTAAAGGCATAGTCTAGTCAAAATTAAACTTTCATGATTCATATAGAGCATGCAATTTTAACCCTTTAAGTACCACAGCACTTTTCTATTTTCTGACCGTTTGGGACCAGGGCTATTTTTACATTTCTGCAGTGTTTGTGTTTAGCTGTAATTTTCCTCTTACTAATTTACTGTACCCACACATATTATATATTGTTTTTCTCGCCAATAAATGGACTTTTGAAAGATACTATTATTTTAATCATATCTTATAATTTACTATAAAAAAAATATAAAATATGATGAAAAAATGGAAAACACACACTTTGACCCCCAAAATCTACTTTGACCCCACATCTACAATCACCAAAAACACCCATGCTAAATAGTTTCTAAATTTGTCCTGAGTTTAGAAATACCCAATGTTTACATGTTCTTTGCTTTTTTTGCAAGTTATAGGGCCATAAATACAAGTAGCACTTTGCTATTTCCAAACCATTTTTTATTTTCAAAATGAGCGCTAGTTACATTGGGACACTGATATCTGTCAGGAATCCCTGAATATCCCTTGACATGTACATATTTTTTTTTAGAAGACAACCCAAAGTATTGATCAAGGCCCATTTTGGTATATTTTATGCCACCATTTCACCACCAAATGCGATCCAATAAAAAAAAATTGTTCACTTTTTCACAAACTTTTTCACAAACTTTAGGTTTCTCACTGAAATTATTTACAAACAGCTGGTGCAATTATGGCACAAATGGTTGTAAAAGCTTCTCTGGGATCCCCTTTGTTCAGAAATAGCAGACATATATGGCTTTGGCGTTGCTTTTTGGTAATTAGAAGGCCGCTAAATGCCTCTGTGCACCACACGTGAATTATGCCCAGCAGTGAAGGGGTTAATTAGGGAGCTTGTAGGGGGCTTGTAGAGTTAATTTTAGCTTTAGTGTAGTGTAGTAGACAACCCAAAGTATTGATCTAGGCCCATTTTGTTATATTTCATGCCACCATTTCACCGCCAAATGCGATCAAATAAAAAAAAGTTCACTTTTTCACAAACTTTTTCACAAACTTTAGGATTCTCACTGAAATTTTTTACAAACAGCTTGTGCAATTATGGCACAAATAGTTGTAAATGCTTCTCTGGGATCCCCTTTGTTCAGAAATAGCAGACATATATGGCTTTAGCGTTGCTTTTTGGTAATTAGAAGGCTGCTAAATGCCGCCGCGCACCACACTTGTATTATGCCCAGCAGTGAAGGGGTTAATCACCTGTAGAGCTTGTAGAGAGCCTCCCACCTGACACATTCCACCCCCTGATCTCTCCCAAACAGCTATCTTCCCTTCCCCACCCCACAATTGTCCCCTCCATCTGAAGTACTGGCAGAAAGTCTGCCAGTACTAAAATAAAAGGGCTTTTTTGTTTTGTTTTTCTGCTGTGTAGGATCCCCCCTTAGCCCCAACCTCCCTGATCCCCCCACAAACAGCTCTCTAACCCTCCCTCTCTACCTTATTGTTCGCCATCTAGGGTACTGGCAGCTGTCTGCCAGTACCCAATTTGCCATAAAATATGGTATTTTTCTAATATGTATATTTTTTTAAAATATCATTTTAAATATTTTTCTGTAATGTAGCTGCCCTCCCTCAATAACCAACCCCCCACCCCCTCCCAGATCTCTTAGATAAAAATTGCCCCGCTCCTCTCTCCCACCTTATCTAAGAAATTGTGCCATAGTGTAGCTTTCCCACCTGCTCCAGCCCCCGTGCTTGCCCCGGCCCCCGTGCATGTGAGTGTGCCCCCGCACATGATCCCACCCCCCTCTGACGCACATCCTCCCATCGATGGCCGACCACCCGCCTCCCTGAATCGGCTCCCACCCACCAACGATCGTGACCATCAATGGCCGATGCAGAGAGGGCCACAGAGTGGCTCTCTCTGCATCGGATGGCTAAAAAATGTGATTGCAGGATGACTCAATATTGAGGCATCACTGCAATAACATAAAAGCAGCTGGAAGCGATCAGGATCACTTCCACCGCTTGGAAACACTAACGACGTACAAGGTACGTTCTTGGTCATTAACTACCATTTTTTGTAGGACGTACCCTGTACGTCGTTGGTCATTAATTTACTCCTACTATCACTTTTTCTTTGTTCACTTGGTATCTTTATTTGAAAAAGCAAGAATGTAACCTTAGAAGCCGGCCAATTTTTGGTTCAGCACCCTGGGTAGCACTTGCTGATTGGTGGATTACATTTAGCCACCAATCAGCAAGTGCTACCCAGGTTCTGAACCAAAAATGGGCCGGCTCCAAAGCTTACATTTTAGCTTTTTCAAATAAAGAGAACAAAGAAAAATTAATAGTAAGAGTAAATTAGAAAGTTGCTTAAAATTGCATGCTCTATCTTAATCATGAATGTTAATAAATTAATAAGTTAATAAATTTGACAAAACTATTCCTTTAACTAAAGCTATCCACTACTGGATTTAAAGGGACAGTATACACCGATTTCATATAACTGCATGTAAAAGACAATACTATAAAGAAGAATATGCACAGATACTGTTCTATAAATTCAATATAAAACATTTTAAAAACGTGCTTAGACGCTCTCAGTTTAGCACTGTTGATGAGGTTAGTCTAGGACACTCACTAAAAAATGGCTGGGAAAGCAGGAACAGCCAGACACTCCCCCCCCCCCCTTCCCTGCATATGAAAAGACCTATTACACAACCAGGAGTCTGTAGACATCAGTATACATCTAAAACTTTGGGGCTTGGTTGGGAGTCTGAAAATCAGCACAATGTTTTTTTTTTTTTTTTTAAATGTATAGTTTTGCTTATTTTTAAATAATATTCCCAGATGGGCAATATAAATGGATCATCTACAAAACATTTATGCAAAGAAAAATCTAGTGTTCATTGTCCCTTTGAATGGATTTATCTGTTAAACATTTTTTGCAGTTCTGTTTTGCATTTTGACTAGGGATGGGCGAAATTCGATTTACATAATAGAATGTTGATAAGAACGAATATTCTTAAAAATTCGATTTTCGAATGTTATTTACAGAATTTGAATTTCACATTTGAATTTGAATGTCACTTTCGAATTCGAATGTCACTTTTGAATTCGAATATTACATTTATAAAACACAATTGTAGACTAGAAACACTATTTCGAATTTGAATGTCACATTTGAATCGAATATTACATTTGAATCGAATATCACATTCGAATTCGAATATTACATTTAAAACACAGTATTATACTAGAAATACTATTTCAAATTCGAATGTGACATTTATTAAACACTGTTGTAGACTAGAAATACTATTTCGAATTTGAATGTCACATTCAAATTCGAATATTACATTTCGAAATTGAATGAATACATAGCTAAACATTCTATTATTCTAACGAATATTTTCAAATTTTATTGAAAAATTCGAAAACGAAAATTTGAAAATAGAATGTTAGAATGTTAAATAAACATTCGAAATTCGATTAAAACGATGAATGTATAAAAATTCATTTTAAATTTCAAATTTTTAGAAACATTCGCCCATACCTATTTCTGACTTAAATTGATCATAATCTCTCTCCTTTATAAAACAGATCCGGAATGTTAGTGATGTTTTAGATGTAGTTTAATTTATCAGTTGTAATGAAGCTAAAAGTTTGAATTGTTCTCCAATCAGCGCTCTAGCTACAACAAAAGTGCCATATGGGGAGAGCGCTGATTGGAGAACAATCAAACGGTTAATTCATAGAAAAATTGACTTTTGAAGTGGGCGCCGGAGCAAAGGGAATTTGAATTTCATATCTATATTAAAAAGTAAGTTATATCTTTATTACAACTGACGAATGAAACTCCATCTAAAATATCACTAACATTCCGGAATCAGGAACACAGAGACAAACTGGTACATCGGACCTTAAACTCAACTGCAGCCAAATTCATAGTTAAGACATAGTTAAGACAATACAAACTCTGTTGCCGTCCAATATCATTTTACCTTGAAGAGTTTTTTTACCCTCATATTGTTATTTCTCTCCTAACACCATTTATATCCATCTTACAACAAAAAATGTTTTGATGTTTTTAGTTTCTGAGCCCTTTCACACCACTGCACTGAAGCTACACCTGGATTTTCCTTAAGGAAAAGTAAGCAAATGTCTATGAACACCAGAGAATTAAGCATATATGCATAGTTTCCAATATTTTTTTTCCCCCATGAACATTTTGCAGCAGAGCAATCACGTTGGATATGGAGTATTGATGACCTACTGTTGAACTGCTCCGCCCACTCAGTTCTGCGATCAGAACACATCTATTTTGATAGTAATAGTATAAGTTAGACTTATCCATAGCTTTTTTATACAGATTACAACACCAAGCTCTTACACCTACCCCATAATATTGACAATACCAGTACCTGGAACACATTCTGGGCATATGGTTAGTGTTAGAACACAACATCAAAATTAGGCAAACAAATAATATGCAAAGAAAGCAGTAATCTGAGCACTCATGGGCAAGATAATATCCAGAAAATCTTTATTGAAGAAAAGGTAAAAACTGCATCTCAATGCAGGTGAACAAGGATAGCGATCCTGGCGCGTTTCGCGCCCCCTAGTGGCGCTTAGTCATAGGAACTAGTGCTAAGGGTGTCTGTAGTGTACTTAAAGGGATGACTGTCCAATCACTGACCTGTAATAGGTGCAATTGGACGTCACCCTAAAAGGAACACTAACAGCACATAAGAGAACATTAAAAAACAATATATGTAATAAAACTGAAGGTACAAAAAATCCTTGAGTGCATACTAACAGGCTAATATAGTTGAAAACACATAAGACATAAAAAATATGTTAATTTGTATGTATGTATGTATCTTATAAATTGTCTAAACAATATTTGTGAAGAATGCCTGATTGACAATATACTGGACAAATCCATGGCTACCAATTAAACCTAGGATGACATATTCAAATATTATTTGCAAACATGAAGGCATAATTGCAATATTGAGACAATACGAAAAAAAGGATGGTATGTGTTTAATTAATCAGTGTAAGAATTTGAGTAATGTTTGAAAAATAGTGTTATTTGAAAATAGTGTTATTTATGGATATGCTGTTCACACTATTAAGTTCGGTAATCTGGAAAGGGAGATAATAATAATAAGAAGCAATGCTTGTATGCATGTTATTGGATATGAATCACAACTGAAAACTAAAGAATGCATATTTTGCATTAATCTATAAAGTAAGAGATATCCCATTCCAGATTAATGCCCTTGGGATGTCTAGTTTCCAATTTTAGAATCCAGAATAGCTCCCTTTTTGTGAGAAGTTTGTGTCTATCCCCTCCTCTGGTAGGTTTATGTACCACTTCAATGATCTATGCTCCAAAACTGGGAACACCAGTTAGGTGCAGGCCATTGAAGTGTTTGGCGACCGCTGAGTTTTTATTAAAGTTCTCAACGTCTCTCAGGTGCTCCCTAACCCTATCTCGAAATTCATGTGAGGTTTGGCCCACATATTGTTGTTGGCAGAGGTTACAGTTGAGTACATATACTACCCATTTGGTTCTACAGGTAGCATAGAAGTGGATTTCAAATTATTTCAACGTGCTATTGGAATGAAAGTTATTGCCGATAATGATAGATTTACAGGCTTTGCAGTTGAAATTATGGCATTTGAAATTACCTCTTCTGCTGCCATGTAACCAAGTTGGGGAAGACGAATTAGTGGTTTGTATCATACTGGGAGCTAATCTGGAGCCCAGTGTTTCCGGCTTTCTTGAGACAAATTTGAAGTTGGTCACTGAGTTAGATATTAAGGGATCATTTTTAAGTAGTGGAATGTGTTTCTTTAAGATGTTTACTACTTCACTATACTGATTAGAAAATTGGGTACTAAACACTATTGAGTTTTCTGAAAAAGATTTATGAGGTCTTGTTTGTTTTAGAATACAATCTGCTTTAGCCTCTTGCTGTGCTTTTTCCAGAAGACTTGAATCATATCCTCTTGCTAGCAATCTGTTTTTTAAATCATTAGATTGGTTAGAGTAGATCTCATCACTATTGGTGTTTCTCTTAAGTCTTAAGAATTGGCTTTCTGGAATTGATTTGAGGAGGTGGGGAGGATGGGCTGATTGGGCATGTAAGATGGTATTGCCGGCAGTAGGTTTTCTATAAGTGCTCGATATAATGGTTCCATCATCTACCACTCCTTCTAATGTCAAGTCCAAAAAGTTAACTATAGACGGGTTGGATTCACCAGTAAATTTTAAAAGGCTAGTGTTAGTATTTAAATATTCCAAAAGATAAGCAAGTGAGAAACCCCCGTGCCCCCTATTTTCAATGATAAAAATCATGTCATCGATAAATCTATTGTAAAAAACAATATCATGTATGAATGGATTTTGATAGGAATAAGTATGTTGGAGTTCCCACCAACCCACATATAAGTTGGCATACGAGGGGGCGAATTTCGCCCCCATTGCCGTTCCACATAGTTGGAGGTAAAACTCTTTATCAAAAATAAAATAATTGTGGGTTAGTAGGAACTCCAAACAATCACAGATAAAGATTTTCTCTTCCTGTTTATAAACGGTATCTCTGTCCATGAACCATTTTATGGCTCTGACTCCCTGATCGTGGGGGATACATGAATATAACGATTCAATATCAATGACTACCCAGTTGAAGTCATTCTTCCATTTTATACTTTTTAAGTTATCTAATAGGTGGCCAGAGTCCCTAAGATAACTGTGCAAGTTCACTACAAGTGGCTGAAGAATACAGTCTAACCACTCAGACATAGGCTCCAACTGTGCAAACCCACTATCTGTTGCGCGCAAATGATTTCAGGTTTATCACGCCTGTTTGCATGCATTGGAATTAGCATGCGTATTACAAGTTGAAAGTAAATGTGATCGCTTGCCTGCAATTGAATTTAACAGGACATAAAACAGTATGAAATAACATGAGTTTCTTAATATATAATGCATACAAAGCTTACCTGAAAAACTGTATTTGTTTTAACTCCCATTAACCCCTTTAATTCAGGCATAGATTTGTTTGCAGCAAACTCCCCACTGGGCATTTCCATATATGGAAAGTGCTATCCAGGCCATGGCTTCTACAGAATGCACTTGTGCACATGCACGGTAGGGGGCAGAGTGACATGGCACCTGAATAAAGCAGTGCAAAGTACAATGCTGAAGCTTTCACAAAGCATGTGTCATTATCCCCATGGAAACGAGCAAGGCTCTGGCAACAAACAATAGCAGTACCTGCTGTTCCTCCTCAACCCCCTTTGCTTGCATAAGTAATTATCCTCACATGTACACTTTGTTTTATGATAGCACAAGGTTTGGACTAGGACACTGTTAAGGGTGGTGGAGCAGGCTACACTTGGCAACACTAAAGTGTAAGTAATTTTGCAAATTTTTGGACATTTTATTAAAATACTTATAATCTTTTTTCACACAGTTTTACTTGTTTTACCTCAGTTGACACTTTTATAATATGCACATATCTCAAAATGTTTTATGGCACTTTAACGCACATCAGTTTAGCATGACCTTAGACCTGTGGGTAACTGCTATGCACGAGTAAGAAGTTACACAAAACACATAAAAAATTCAGGTAAAAGTAGTTACACTCATAACAACACCAAGTAATAAAAAATTATTAAAACAAAATATTGCACAAAAATGTTATAAGGGCTCAAAGATATGAGATCTCAGATGTTAGAAAAAAAAGGCAGGCAAAGGGCTTTGCCATAGAGATTCATACATATGCATGTCTAAATATATACATTTTTATATATGTGTACATATGTATTTATTATTATTATCGGTTATTTGTAGAGCACCAACAGATTCCCCAGCACTATCTTTTTACGTGTATATATGTATTTACAGACATATATACAAATATAAAGACATAAAGACACATGTACACATATATAGACATATATAGAAGTGCATTGGAGCCTTTTGCCGTCAAGTAGATGAAAACATGTCAAAGCACATTTATGCAATATTCATATTTAATAAAGTGTTACACTGTGTATTTACTGTAAATATTTCACATTCCAATGTTCTGCACATAACAGAATATGTTCTATGTATTTATAAATAGATATTCCAATATATATATATTTATATATTTCAGTTAATATCTATACCTATATATAACCATATATACACTCACCAGCCACTTTTTTAGGTACACCTTGCTAGTACTGGGTTGGACCCCTTTTTTTCCTTTAGAACTGCCGTAATTCTTTGTTGCATAGATTCAACAAGGTGTTGGAAACATTCCTCAGAAATTATTTTCCGTATTAACATGATAGCATCACGCAGTTGCTGCAGATTTGTTGGCTGCACATCCATGATGCGAATCTCCCGTTCCACAACATCCCAAAGGTGCTCTATTGGATTGAGATCTGGTGACTGCAGAGGCCATTGGAGTACAGTGAACTCATTGTCATGTTCACGAAACCAGTTTGAAATGATTTGAGCTTTGTGACATGGTGCATTATCCGGCTGGAAGTAGCCATCAGAAGATGGTTACACTGTAGTCATAAAGGGATGGACATGGTATGAAACAATACTCAGGTTGGTTGTGACATTTAAACAATGCTCAATTGGTACTAAGGGAAGGGGCCCAAAGTGTGCCAAAAAAATATCCCCCACTCCATTACACCACCAGCCTGAACCGTTGATACAAGACAGGATGGATCTATGCTTTCATGTTGTTTATGCCAAATTCTGACCCTACCATCTGAATGTCGCAGCTGAAAATGGGACTCATCAGACCAGGCAACATTTTTTCAATCTTCTTTTGTCCAATTTTGGTGAGCTTGTGTGCGATTTGTAGCCTCAGTTTCCTGTTCTTAGCTTAGGAGTGGCACTCGGTGGGGTCTTCTGCTTCTGTAGCCCATCTGCTTCAAGGATTGATGTGTTGTGTGTTCAGAGATGGTATCCTGCATACCTTGGTTGTAACGAGTGGTTATTTGAGTTACTGTTGCCTTTCTATCATCTTGAACCAGTCTGCACATTCTCCTCTGACCTCTGATGTCAACGAGGCATTTCTGTCCACACAACTGCTGATCACTCACAACTGCAATATTCTATGTTCGGCTTTTTGCACGATTTAGGGATAGTGCGCAAGCGATAACTTCTTACTTTCAACTTGTAATGAGAGGGCCACCAGATGCGCGCAAAAAGCTTTACTTCTAGCGGAGTTAGTGCAAATACTGCTCCACTTGTAATCTGGCCCTATATATATATATATATATATATATATATATACACACACACCAAATGTTGGGCACAAGAGGTAGCATTTTATAGAAGGTTAATAACACAGCAATACAACAAATATTTTTTTTAGAGTTAATATTTTAATTGGAGGTAAAGCTCCCAAGATAGATTGGCATTGCAAATACAGACATCACCCAACCATAGAAAGTGCAATCCTGCCAAATTTAAATTTCATAATTTGTATCATAGGAAGAGATGTCACATGAAGTAAAGCAATATGCAAAAACAAACTTTAAAAAATGTTAAAGAGTAAAAAGTATTCCTTTACTTTATAAATTGTACCAGTAAACAGAAAACAGTCTGCATCATTAGTCAAAATGTATTAAAGTCTCTAATTTAAACAAATACATGTGCACATATATTTAAAAAAAACTTTTACTATTAATAGTTATTAATTTTTCTATGAAAATAGAAGCAAACTTGCAATATTGCAGTAAAGTTATAATGAAACATGAGTCATCTCCTAATCAATTATTTTTAACTGTCTTATATATTATGACTTCCCTATATATTACACTATTGCTGGGCTCATCTGAGTGCTTAAAGACACACAGAACTGAAGTGACACAAAACTACCTTAGATCCACTGTCCTAATAGACAGAAGCAATACTTCAAACAAAAAAGTCAATGTGTGTCGGCACTTAAAACTACTGGTTGCTTTGGCAATAAGCAAGTGCTCCCATGAATGTTATAAAGAGCAAACCAATATTGGACAAATTGCCTTGATGCCAAGTCTGATATTGCAATCAGTCTCTCACCTTTCCTGGTTACGTGACGTCCGGTGACCCCTTCTCTGTTGCTGAAAACAACCGGATCCACGACGACCCTCTGTGCGCAAACCAGGTACACACGCAAGCGGTCCGGCCCTTGACGCCTATTCTGACCGCTCCGGTCCCCTCTGCGTGGATCCTCTCGGGTGGCGTGTGACGTCACTTTGCTCACTTCCGGTTCTCGGAACCTCCCTCTTCAAAGCTGAGCCGTGCAACTATCGGCAACTTCCAAAACCTGGATCGGTGAGCTGCACCTGACATGCAGAGAGACCCCACTGGAACTGGTGCAATCCTCGGCTCCACAACACAAAGACAAGCAAAAACGAATGAGGTGCACAAACAGCCGGAGGTAAATGGATTTTTCTTTATTGCACTTAAAAATATCTCTCTCTCCAGAGATACAGGAAAATCAAGCCAAATAGCGAGTGGATGTAGTCTCACTCCAGTGACTGTCTGCTGACATGTTTCGGCAATGAAGCCGTAATCGTAGCTACAGTCTCAGGTGTGCACCAGTCCTATAAACTGGTTCCTGTTGCCTGATTTGTTAAAAGGATAATTAAAACCATACCTGGAGTGAAGCTAAATCCAATTCTTCTCACATAATACAAAACGGGATGACATTTTCCCATTACAGAGTGTAACAATACAATCATGTGTACATTTTATGCTTAAACAACCCGCTGTGAGAGCATCAAAATATGACAATTTATGAAAATTTATAAAAAGTACATTAAATCCCAACATATATGGTATAGTCATATTGGTATTAAATACCAACTAGGTTGTGGACTGGAAACTGATTACGCATGAGATACATTAATTCCCAAAAATGTATATACACATATGTTAAACTGGTGATCTGCAAAATAAATAAACAAACAGTCCACCAAATGTATGGATGCTTGCAAACATATAAACATATGTAACATGTGTGTACCCACATTGTATCTATCATATATATATATATACAAGGGCTACAGTGTACATGTGTAAAAATAAAAAGGAATTAAGGTAGGAATATTCTGATTGGCTGATCGGAACAGCCAATAGAATGCAAGCTCAATCTGATTGGCTGATTGGATCAGCCAATCGGATTGAACTTGATTCTGATTGGCTGATTCCATCAGCCAATCAGAATATTCCTACCTTAATTCCGATTGGCTGATAGAATCCTATCAGCCAATCGGAATTCGAGGGACGCCATCTTGGGTGATGTCATTTAAAGGAACCGTCATTCGTCGTTCAGTCGTCGGCCAGGATGGATGTTCCGCGTCGCAGGTCTTCAGGATGCTGCCGCTCCACTCCGGATGGATGACGATAGAAGATGCCTCTTGGATGAAGACTTCAATCGGATGGAAGACCTCTTCTGCCCCGCTTGGATGAAGACTTCTACCGGATGGAGGACCTCTTCTGGCTCCGCTTGGATGAAGAATTTGTCTCGGCTGGGTGAAGACGACTCAAGGTAGGGAGATCTTCAGGGGCTTAGTGTTAGGTTTATTTAAGGGGGGTTTGGGTTAGATTAGGGGTATGTGGGTGGTGGGTTGTAATGTTGGGGGGGGGTATTGTATGTTTTTTTTTACAGGCAAAAGAGCTGAACTTCTTGGGGCATGCCCCACAAAGGGCCCTGTTCAGGGCTGGTAAGGTAAAAGAGCTTTGAACTTTAGTAATTTAGAATAGGGTAGGGCATTTTTTTATTTTGGGGGGCTTTGTTATTTTATTAGGGGGCTTAGAGTAGGTGTAATTAGTTTAAAATTGTTGTAATATATTTCTAATGTTTGTAAATATTTTTTTATTTTTTGTAATTTAGTTCTTTTTATTTTTTGTACTTTAGTTAGTTTATTTCATTGTATTTATTTGTAGGAATTGTATTTAATTTATTTATTGATAGTGTAGTGTTAGGTTTAATTGTAGATAATTATAGGTATTTTATTTAATTTATTTATTGATAGTGTAGTGTTAGGTTTAATTGTAACTTAGGTTAGGATTTATTTTACAGGTAAATTTGTAATTATTTTAACTATTTTAGCTATTAAATAGTTCTTAACTATTTAATAGCTATTGTACCTGGTTAAAATAAATACAAAGTTACCTGTAAAATAAATATTAATCCTAAAATAGCTATAATATCAATATAATTTATATTGTAGCTATATTAGGATTTATTTTACAGGTAAGTATTTAGCTTTAAATAGGAATAATTTATTTAAGAAGAGTTAATTAATTTCGTTAGATTAAAATTATATTTAATTTAGGGGGGTGTTAGTGTTAGGGTTAGACTTAGCTTTAGGGGTTCATACATTTATTAGAATAGCGGTGAGCTCCGGTCGGCAGATTAGGGGTTAATAATTGAAGTTAGGTGTTGGCGATGTTAGGGAGGGCAGATTAGGGGTTAATACTATTTATTATAGGGTTAGTGAGGCGGATTAGGGGTTAATAACTTTATTATAGTAGCGGTGCGGTCCGCTCGGCAGATTATGGGTTAATAAGTGTAGGCAGGTAGAGGCGACGTTGAGGGGGGCAGATTAGGGGTTAATAAATATAATATAGGGGTCGGCGGTGTTAGGGGCAGCAGATTAGGGGTACATAGCTATAATGTAGGTGGCGGCTCTTTGCGGTCGGCAGATTAGGGGTTAATTATTGTAGGTAGCTGGCGGCGACGTTGTGGGGGGCAGGTTAGGGGTTAATAAATATAATACAGGGGTCGGCGGTGTTAGGGGCAGCAGATTAGGGGTACATAAGTATAACGTAGGTGGCGGTCGGCAGATTAAGGGTTAAAAAAATTTAATCGAGTGGCGGCGATGTGGGGGGGCCTCGGTTCAGGGGTACATAGGTAATTTATGGGTGTTAGTGTACTTTAGAGCACAGAGCTTTATGAACCGGCGTTAGCCCAGAAAGCTCTTAACTACTGACTTTTTTCTGCGGCTGGAGTTTTGTCGTTAGATTTCTAACGCTCACTTCAGCCACGACTCTTAATTGAAAAGATAGGATAGGATACGCAAATGACGTAAGGGGATCTGCGGTATGGAAAAGTCGCGGCTGAAAAGTGAGCGTTAGACCCTTTTTTGAGTGACTCCAAATACCGGCGGTAGCCTAAAACCAGCGTTAGGAGCCTCTAACGCTGGTTTTCACGGCTACCGCCAAACTCCAAATCTAGGCCTATGATAGCTACAATATAACTAATAGTTACATTGTAGCTAGCTTAGGGTTTATTTTTATTTTACAGGCAAGTTTGTATTTATTTTAACTAGATAGAATAGTTACTAAATAGTTATTAACTATTTAATAACTACCTAGTTAAAATAAATACAAATTTACCTGTAAAATAAAACCTAACCTAAGTTACAATTACACCTAACACTACACTATAATCAAATTAATTCCCTAAATTAAATACAACTAAATAAAATTAAATAAAATTATCTAAAGTACAAAACCCCCCCACTAAATTACAGAAAATAATAAACAAATTACAAGATTTTTAAACTAATTACACCTAATCTAATCCCTCTAACAAAATAACCCCCCCAAAATAAAAAAAGCCCTTCCCTACACTAAATTACAAATAGCCCTTAAAAGGGCCTTTTGAGTAAAAAAATGTACAAATCCCCCCCCAACATTAAAACCCACCACCCACACAACCAACCCTACTCTAAAACCCACCCAATACCCCCTTAAAAAAACCTAACATTAACCCCTTGAAGATCATCTTACCGAGAGAAGTCTTCACCCAACCGGGCAAAAGTCCTCAACGAAGCCGGCAGAAGTCTTCATCCAAGCCGGGAAAAGTGGTCCTCCAGACGGGCAGAAGTTGTCCTCCAGACAGACAGAAATCTTCATCCAGACGGCATCTTCTATCTTCATCCATCGGCGCGGAGCGGCTCCATCTTCTAGACATCCGACATGGAGCATCCTCTTCATCCAACGTCTTCTTGAACAATGACGATTCCTTTAAGTGACGTCATCCAAGATGGCGTCCCTTCAATTCCGATTGGTTGATAGAATTGTATCAGCCAATCAGAATTAAGGTAGGAAAAATCCTATTGGCTGATGCAATCAGCCAATAGGATTGAAGTTCAATCCTATTGGCTGATCCAATCAACCAATAGGCTTGAGCTCGCATTCTATTGGCTGATTTTTCCTATTGGCTATCTTAATTCCGATTGGCTGATAGCATTCTATCAGCCAATCTGAATCTAAGGGACGCCATCTTGGATGACATCACTTAAAAGAACTGTCATTGTTCAAGAAGACGTCGGATGAAGAGGATGCTCTGCATCGGATGTCTAGAAGATGGAGCCGCTCCGCGCCGGATGGATGAAGATAGAAGATGACGTTTGGATGAAGACTTCTGCCCCTCTGGAGGACCAGTTCTGCCGGCTTCGTTGAGGACTTCAGCCCGGTTGGGTGAAGACTTCTCCCGGTAAGGTGATCTTCAAGGGGTTAGTGTTAGTTTTTTTTAAGGGGGTATTGGGTGGGTTTTAGAGTAGGGTTGGTTGTGTGGGTGTGGGTTTTAATGTTGGGGGGGATTTGTACTTTTTTTACAGGTAAAAGAGCTGATTACTTTGGGGCAATGCCCCGCAAAAGGCCCTTTTAAGGGCTATTTGTAATTTAGTGTAGGGTAGGGCTTTTTTATTTTGTTTGGGGGATTAGATTAGGTGTAATTAGTTTAAAAATCTTGTAATTTGTTTTTTATTTTCTGTAATTTATTGGGGGGGTTGTTCTTTAGATAATTGTATTAAATTTTGTTTAATTGTATTTAATTTAGGGAATTAATTTAATTATAGTGTAGTGTTAGGTGTTAGTGTAATTTAGGTTAGGTTTATTTTACAGATAAATTTGTATTTATTTTAACTAGGTAGTTAGTAAATAGTTAATAACTATTTAGTAACTATTCTACCTAATTAAAATAAATACAAATTTGCCTGTAAAATAAAAATATTTTGTAGCTATCTTAGGGTTTATTTTATAGGTATGTATTTAGTTTTAAATAGGAATAATTTAGTTAATGATAGGAATATTTATTTAGATTTATTTAAATTATATTTAAGTTAGGGGTGTTAGGGTTAGACTTAGGTTTAGGGGTTAATAAATTTAATATAGTGGCGGCGACATTGGGGGGCGGCAGATTAGGGGTTAATAAATGTAGGTAGGTGGCGGCGATGTTTTTCTTCTGATTTGTGGCAGTTTAAACATCCATCACTCTTTGAAGTTGCAGCAAGGAGTCCCTGCCTAGACCTGCTCTGAGTGATTAAGCAGAGTACTTTGCTGCACACACAGCCTCACCGGCAGCTCCTCCCTTTAACGTGTGTCCCACATGACCTAACTCAGCTTCAGCCCTCAAAATCTCCTAGAGGTGACATTTCCAGGAACAAAATAATTCAGGGACGTACAACAAAATCCAGGGGGCTGTCCCTGGAAATCAGGTACTGGTGGCAACTATGCATTTGTTTCCAGCACTTAAAAGTTATCTAGTACATTCCTGTATGTCCCTTTACCCAAACAGCAAACCCTTCTGGAAGTTTGGGTGTCCAGGGGAAAGATTCACAGCATTAATGTGTTGCCATTCTACATATCTCTTACCTCCCAAAATCTCTTGGTGTTTATGACATGATCCTGAGGGTAGCTCCAGTGGGAACCTCACAGTTTCAAAGCATACACTATTTCAAAGAATGAAAATTGCTAGAACAAGAGGAATCACTTTTAAGATGGAGATTGACAACCATAGGGTAAAAAGGAAAATGGGTTGATCTTTTTTTTTCTCCTCTATTTTTATTATAAACATATTTTTATATATATGATGATATGAGGCATGAAACCAAAATTCTGTTGCTGCAATAATGATTTAAGGGGCCTGATGATCAAAAACTTGCCGACATGGACAGAAATCATACAAAATCTTTGGGAATTTTTTGGAGGATTATATTGTAGCATGTGTCTCCTTCATATCCCGAAACCTGCATAGCAAGATAAACGCTTCTTTAACTAAAGTCTGCGTTTCTAAAATTCTTAGAGGGATCTCGCAGTACTGATGAGACATCTTAGATAATCTCACCATAACAGATCATAATGCTATAGCAGAAGTGAACATAGTGAATAATAATTTATATATGGTGTCTAAAAATGCTGCCTATAACTGACATATACATAATGCATATGCTGATCCAAACCTCTAGGGACATATAAGTCAGATTTAAACCTTCATGATTCAGATAGAGCAAGCAGTTTTAATAGACTTTCCAATTTACTTCTATTATGAAATGGACTTTGTTCCTTGAATATCCTTTGTTGACAAGCATACCTAGGGAGGCTCAGGAGAAGCAATGCATTACTGTGAGCTAGCTGCTGATTGGTGGCTACACATATGCATTTTGTCATTCGCTTTAGATATGTATTCAGCTACAGTAGCTCTTAGTAACATAAGTAGCGTAAAGTGTAAGAGGTACAAAAAACAAATCAATACATGAAAATAAAGTGTTACACTTTATAAAGTGTATAAAGAACATTTTCTTCTATATAAGTTACATTGGAACATAAAATATGAATAATTCACTTTGGGTTTAGCACTATAGGTCTTACACAGTGTTGGATTATAGGGCAAGTGATTTTGCAGCGCACTCCATTAAAGTCTATGTGGAGAAGTTAATGCATTCACAATATATCTGAAGTCCTAAAGTAAGCGCGTGAGCGAAACATGATGCACGCTTACTTCAGGACTTCGGAACAAACAATTTACTTTCAACTTGTGTTATCCTGCCTGTGTTAAACGTTTACTTCTAGCGGTGTTTGAGTACAAACGAAAAATGTATTTAGCCACTTGTTAGCTATCCCATAGTTATATGCAAACAATACTGCAAAAATAAAATGTTCTAACACATTATAGCATTTTCTTTTTGTTCTTTTATGTCCCTTTAATCAATAGGCTAACATATTTACTGTCAGCTACGCTTATGACATCTATCGCAGGGGAAAAAAAACAACCTTCACATAGAATTTGCAAAAAAATCTACAGTGTGGACAATTTTTAAGTTAGACTTAATTTTTTTATTTTTTTTAAAAAAAAGAAAGGAAATTTCAATCAAAATAGTTTTTTTTTTCAAGTAAAGATTCCATTTTCTCAGCCAAATTCAACAGCAGTAAACCATCAGATGTCGAAAAAATAAAAAGCGAGCAATGAATGGTAGTTTTATATTGATATTTACTTCTGTTATTTTAATGATGTGATTTAAAATGAACTGGCATTTTTCAGCATCACCCTTGGCTCTGTGTCAGCAATCGGTTTGTCTCAGTCAATCAATGCCACAATGAACACAGCAAGCTGCCATTCACCAGTAGGGGGCACTGCAGTGATTTTATCTCAAGGCACAATAAAGAACTAGTATATTAAAAAGAGTTTATTAGCTGGAAAAAAAAAAAGTAAATTGGTCAAAGGCGATGTAATATTAAAATTTGTAATTACAATATAGCAGAGTTGGGTTTTATTCTGCTTTATCACAAATTGTATTCACGTATCACATCTAAAAAAGATAAATGTATAAGGGATATGTGCTGTCACACTGACTCCACTGTACTTTTCACTTATATTTATAACAATAATTTTATGTAGATTAATCTGCGTCATTTCCTGTAAAAATCTTTAAAAGATTTACTATCATTATATACCAAACAAATCCAAGAGCTAGTGTTTGTTTGCGGATATATACCTAATAAATATGTGTGCATTTGCAAATATATATATATATATTGAGCCTGAGGATGGAGTGTGAACCCCGAAACGTTGCTCTTACCGCTGCCTATGGAGTAAAAAATTGCATAACTGAACTTTGGTTTCCCTGCCCTCTTTTGTTGCTTTTTTATATAATATATATATATATATATATATATATATATATATATATATATATATATATTATAATAAATATGTGTGTGTATATATATAAATATATAATAGAGAAAGAGAAAGATTGGAGGAGTTTGGAAAAACTGTCACAAAAATAGCTTTTTTAATTAATTTATTTGTTAACATTTATATTAATTTTCATTTCAATGTTTTAAAGCGTGCTTGCGTGATTCTGAAAGAGGAGGGGGGAGGTGGGTGGCCCTGGGACGTGTAGTAGCAGCTAGAGTAGTGCAATAAACTGTCCTTAAGCATATACAGAAAATGCCGTAAGACTAGAAGTGAAGCAACGGTAACAACTGGCACCGCTGCAATATGTAGGCTACAAAAAAGATATTTTTTGCACCCTGCACTGCCTCTTACTCTCCTTATTTATCATTTTAAAGTCTAATGTGGCCAGGGGGAGGCAGGGGTTGTTTAGGTTCCACGGCTTCCTGGCTTCTACTGCAGCTAGAGTTGCCAATTGTCCTACAAAGATACTGGACAATATGTGCTACATTTTTGTAATGCATTGAGTCATAGGAGACCTTTTACATTTAGCTAATACTCAGGGACATAAAAAATGGACATTTAAGTGTCCAATATTTTCGTGAATATTTTGCTTGACAGCCTGCTAAACTACTGAACTGTACGGTTGAATACTGGAGACCTGACAACCCTAACTGCAGCAGGACATCTAATTGAGTAGGGGAGACCCCCAGTGAGCTTAGCAGGGGCGGCAGTCAGGTAACAGGAATACTAAAGAAGCCTATGCCTGCTTGTATGTGTATGTGTGTTAATGTGTGTGTTTATATGTGTGTGATGTGTGTGTGTGTTAGACGTGTATTTTGCCATTTACGTTCAATGCAGAATTAGGAGGACTTTTGTGATATTCTAATCTTTTCAGAGCCAAATTTCTTCTTGTGAAAGCAAAGCACACTAAGATCTGGATTTGCACAGATCTTAATGTGCTTCACTTTCCCAAGAAGAAATTTGGCTCCAAAAAGATCCGAACATCATGAAAGTCCTCCTAATTCTGCATTACTCATTGAAAAAAAATGCAGAATGCACAAGTCTAGTGTGTGTGTGTATTATTAGCATTGAGTAAGGAAGGTGAGCCTGGCAGAGGCATTCATTATGGATTGTAAAGGAGCTAGGCAGCAGCTAGGAAGACCAGAGAGGACTGAGTTGCAGTAGTCGAGGTGGGAAAGGATGAGAGAGTGGATTAAAATCTTAGTTGTGTCTTGTGTAATTAAATACAAGGAAAAATGGAATTACTGGCACTGTGAACAGTTTTAGAGGAAAGGACCTAATAAAACATAGGACCGGTGCTACCCTTAAAAAATACCAATTAAACAAATAACCCGACAGAAGAGATATGGGGCATAAGAAAGGGATTATAGCACTCAACCTCTAAATTAAAGTGAACAAAATAAAATATGACTTTTATTGATCAATCGATAAAATGTCCAGGACGCTCCGTGACAATCCCAACCACCACACTAAAACTGGCCAATAACAGCATACACCAGCTTCAGGTGCCAGAGGTGTGAAAACCACTAAAACAAACATGTTTCGGCATGTGAACAGCCTTTCTCAATGTTACAAATTTTTACAAAGTAAGGACAAACAGAGCAGGTATCGGATACTTCTTAAATATCTGCCAAAAACTAAGACCGCCAATCACGACGCATTGTATCATAACCCCTCCTCCCCCAATCTCCTTATACAAAATATTATTGGATAGCAAGGGGGCGTGAGGACCGGTCCGGTACTTGATTGGATTCTCTAAAATTGGGTTCGTTCACAATGTAAGCCTGTATGTTGCTGTATTGACAATCGTATGTCCCTTATTAACAGCCTCGCTGTAAAATACATTGTGACACCTCTGACATCACGTCACTCATTAAAATGTACCGTTCTAACTTGCAGATAAAGAGACTTAATAAACATAATCCTCTGTACTGTTGTTGATGACACCACTGATCGTGGACCATTATGAAAACAGAATATCACAACAGTAAATTATTCCAGAACTTTAAATCCAATGACCAATGGTAGGTAACAATATTTCAAAATCACACAATCAGGTTAAGGTATTGTTCACTACCTATCTCTCATAATAATTATTATATAAGAGTAAAAGCTGGTTCTATATGTTGCATACTATTTCATCAGTTCAAGACTGAAATATCCTGAGCACCATGACAGTAATGTGTCTATCGCGAGCTATAATTCTGAGTAAAGACCATCATAATTCAATTCACAATATTATGTGTGAGTAACCATACTTAGAGGTTAATATAAACCTTACAGTATCCTATTAAATCTGCAACAGTATCAACCAACATACAAATGAGTTATTAGTGTAGTAAATACCTAAAATGTTCCTTGAGAAAATACTAAATAAATTCATATTAAATTAAAGATATGTCCAATAATTATTGGATTTGTTCCTGCCCTGTGGCATGACACTATCCAATCTAGATATCCATTTAGTTTCCGGTTTGAGCAGCTGAGTTTCCATGTTACCCCCTCTAATGCCGGCTTTTAAGCCCCAGAATTTAAGTGCTTGTGTATCTCCTCTATGGTGTTGTAATGAGTGTCTAGCAACACTAGTGATTTTCTTATTCTTTTCTATGTCAGACTTTGCATTCCAGATATTACTCAGGTGTTCAGTCATTCTGTTGCAAAGGGGTCTCGTCGTCATGCCAACATAGAACACATCACAGCTGCAAGAAATACAATATATAACATTGTTACTCTTGCAATTAATATACTCATTAATAGACCATTTTTTATTGAATCTGTCTATCATTTCAGTTTTTTTGATCATATGTTGACAGACTTTACAATGTCCACACTAGACTGATCCTTGGTAAAGAGGTTTCTTCTTGGCATTTTTGTCAAAATGGCTTTATGTGAGATATTCATTCAGGTTTAAAGACCTCCTATATGTAAATGATGGTTTATCCGTGACCAGCGTCTTCAACTGATCATCAGCTTTTATGACATGCCAATGTCTATTGAAAATCTCTGAGATTTTAGCACTTTCAGGGTAATAAGTAGAGACAAATCTAATAGGGTTAAGTTTATTACATTCTCTCCGTCTTAACAAATCTTTTCTATCTCTGTTAAAGACCTTGTGGTAAGCTCTTGCCAATGATTTTCAAGAATAACCTCTCTTGTGTAGTCTTTGTCTCAAATCAGATGCAGCAACTTTGAAGGACTCATCTGTGGATCAATTCCTTCTCATTCTAAGGTACTCTCCTTCAGGTAACCCTTTAATGGTTGAGGAATAATGACTGCTCTCAGCACATACTATATTATTGGTGGCTGTGGGTTTCCTGAAAGTATCTGTCTCTAACTTTTATTTTATGTTCTTAATAATCAGATCTAAAAAATCCACTTTCTCCTTACTAGCTGTATGGGTAAGGTATAGGCCGAAAAGGTTTTGGTTAAGAACTTCAAAGAAATTCTATAGCTCCTCTTCTGGTCCATTCCAGATAAAGAAAATATTGTCAATATACCTGGACCAGTGGGATATATATTTTGTGTATTTATTGAGAGAGTCATGATTGACAACAGTTTCCTCCTACTACCCCAAGTAAATATTGACATAAGTTGGGGCACATGATGTGCCCATTGCCGTACCACATACTTGCAGATAGAACTTATCATTAAAAACAAAATAATTATGACTCAAAACATATTGCAGCAACCTGATAATAAAATCTTTAGTACCATCTTGTAAATTAATATCCTTTTGTATAGAGACATAACTGTCATGGTGCTCAGGATATTTCAGTCTTGAACTGATGAAATAGTATGCAACATATAAAACCAGCTTTTACTATTATATAATAATTATTATGAGAGATAGGTAGTAAACTATACCTTCACCTGATTGTGTGATTTCAAAACATTGTTACCTACCATTGGTCATTGGATTTAAAGTTCTGGAATAATTTACTGTTGTGATATTCTGTTTTCATGGTCCACGATCAGTGGTGTCGTCAACAACAGCACAGAGGATTATGTTTATTAAGTGTCCTTATCTGCAAGTTAGAATGGTACATTTTAATGAGGGACATGATGTCAGAGGAGTCACAATGTATTTGACAGCGAGGCTGTTAATAAGGGACATACGATTGTCAATACAGCAACATACGCGCTCACATTGTGAACGAACCCAATTTTAGTGAATCCAATCAAGTACCGGACCGGTCCTCATGCCCCCTTGCTATCCAATAATATTTTGTATAAGGATATTGGGGGAGGAGGGGTTATGATGCAATGCATCGTGATTGGCGGTCTTAGTTTCGGGCAGATATTTAAGAAGTGTCCGATACCTGCTCGGTTTGTCCTTACTTTGTAAAAATTTGTAACATTGAGAAAGGCCGTTTACAGGCCAAAACGTGTTTGTTTTAGTGTTTTTACACCTCTGGCACCTGAAGCCGATGTATGCTGTTATCGGCCAGGAAACAGGGAGGTGTATAACCGACAGAGTATTGTTTTAGTGTGGTGGTTGGTATTGTCACAGGGCGTCCTGGATATTTTATCGCTTGATCAATAAAAGTTATATTTATTTTATTCTGTTCACTTTAATTAAGAGGTTGAGTGCTATAATCCCTTTCTTATGCCCCATATCTCTTCTGTGTGGTTATTTGTTTAATTGTGTAAGGAAATGTCTAATTTTAGAGATGTTTTTAAGGTGGAAGCGGCAGGATTTAGCCAAGGACTTAATGTGAGGAGCGAAAGAAAGATCTGAGTAAAATGTGACCCCAAGACATTGGGCAAGTGGGGTAGGGGTAATGATGAAGTAATTGACAGTTATAGAGAGATGCGGGGTGGAGAATTTGGAAGAAGGGGGGAAATAAGGAGCTCTGTTTTGGAGAGATATAACTTTAGGTAGTGAGAGGACATCCAGGATGAGATGTGAGAAAGACAGTTAGTGACACAGGTCAGTAAGGAAGTAGATAGGTCTGGTGCAGAGAGGTAGATTTGGGTGTTATCGGCATACAAATGATATTGAAACCTGTGGGTCTTTATTAAGGGACCTAATGATGACGTGTAGATTGAGAAGAGAAGGGGACCGAGGACAGAGCCTTGTGGTACCCCAAAAGAAAGTTATAACAGGGCTGAGGAAGCCCCAAAGAAAGCTACACTAAAGGTATGGTTAGACAGGTAGGAAGAGAACCACGAGAGGGCTGTGTCACAAATGCTGAAGGAATGGAGGGTTTGGAGCAAAAGAGGATAGTCAACAGTTTTAAAGGCTGCAGACAGATCAAGGAGGATAAGCAGCGAGACGTGGCCTTTGGAGTTTGCTGTAAGTAGGTAATTGGTAACCTTAACAATTGCTGTCTCTGTGGAGTGATGGGGGCAAAAGCAAGATTGCAGTGGCTATACCAAGGTATTGATCTAGGCCCATTTTGGTATATTTGATGCCCCTATTTTGTTGCCAGAAATGCTAATTTAAAAAAAAAAAAAAAGTTAACTTTTTTGCAAACTTTCTAAGTCAAATTATTTACACAACTACTGCAGTCATATGACAAATGGTTGTAAAAGCTTCTCTGGGATCCCTTTTGATCAGAAATAGTGGACATTTAAGGCTTTGACATTGCTTTTTGGCAACTAGAATGCAGCTGCAGACCTAACTTGAAGTTCTTGGCAGTGAAGGGGTTAATCAGTTAGCTTGTAAGGTTAATTTTTGATGCAGAGTAGAGATGACCCTCCCACCTGACACCTCATACTCCCTGATACCTACCGGATCCCTCTCAAACAGCTATCTCAGTCCCTTATCAGTATTTATTTATTTTTCTGCAGTGTAGTGAGTTCTCCTCAATCCTCCCAACTCCACCAGTCAATACCTTGGTACCTGTGTTTCATACGTAACTACTTCTGCAAAATACGATCTGACCAGTAAACACACACCTAGCTGGTCCTGGAGTCCATGGGGGGTTCTCACCGGAAGCCGCTGCAAACTCCAGGTGGGAGCCTCCCACGGACTCCAGCACCAGCTAGGTGTGTGTTTATTGTGCAGATCATATTATGGAGCAGTAGTTACTTATGGAACACAGGTACCAAGGTTATTGACTGGGGCTGGTGGAGTCAGATGACACACCAGTGGCAGTCTGCCTGTTTATGTGAACTGTTTAACGCTCTCCTCTATATCTTACATGGATATTGCCTACACAATAGCTGGAAAGGAGTGGTGATGAACTAGAAATTGACTGGTCATTCTGTGCATTTACAAGATCCAAAATGTCAAATACACATACAAACAATAGGGCATTCATCTTTAACAGTTATACGTTAAAGTTGCAGCAAGATGGCGTCGGTAAGGTTAACATATCCTAACAGCCACTCAAAGTATTGCAGTATCATGTGTCTTTAAATAATAACACAATGCAATGTCTTCTTCTATATCTTAAAGATTCCAAAACATCAGAGAGGAACTAGTCACCCTGACGAAAGTCACCCAAAATATGTATAAGTACATAAGTATTTACTGAGAAAAAACCTGGGTCATGTTCAGTGCATCTTATGTTACACATTGTTTCCTCTGTTCCATGTCTTTCAGATCCCAATACTTCAGAGAGGGACATCTCACTCAAACCACATTATGAAAGATCTTATTGTGAGTAAAACTACAGAAAACAAAGCCAAACCCATTGTTCTAGGTATTAAAACTATTGCATATAAACAAGTCAACATGTTAACTTACCTGTTCTTTATTATATTTAATTTTTAAATTACTATCCAACCGTGATTGGCGGTCTTAGTTTCGGGCAGATATTTAAGAAGTGTCCGATACCTGCTCGGTTTGTCCTTACTTTGTAAAAATTTGTAACATTGAGAAAGGCCGTTTACAGGCCAAAACGTGTTTGTTTTAGTGTTTTTTACACCTCTGGCACCTGAAGCCGATGTATGCTGTTATCGGCCAGGAAACAGGGAGGTGTATAACCGACAGAGTATTGTTTTAGTGTGGTGGTTGGTATTGTCACAGGGCGTCCTGGATATTTTATCGCTTGATCAATAAAAGTTATATTTATTTTATTCTGTTCACTTTAATTAAGAGGTTGAGTGCTATAATCCCTTTCTTATGCCCCATATCTCTTCTGTGTGGTTATTTGTTTAATTGTGTAAGGAAATGTCTAATTTTAGAGATGTTTTTAAGGTGGAAGCGGCAGGATTTAGCCAAGGACTGAATGTGAGGAGCGAAAGAAAGATCTGAGTAAAATGTGACCCCAAGACATTGGGCAAGTGGGGTAGGGGTAATGATGAAGTTATTGACAGTTATAGAGAGATGCAGGGTGGAGAATTTGGAAGAAGGGGGGAAATAAGGAGCTCTGTTTTGGAGAGATATAACTTAAGGTAGTGAGAGGACATCCAGGATGAGATGTGAGAAAGACAGTTAGTGACACAGGTCAGTAAGGAAGTAGATAGGTCTGGTGCAGAGAGGTAGATTTGGGTGTTATCGGCCTACAAATGATATTGAAACCTGTGGGTCTTTATTAAGGGACCTAATGATGACGTGTAGATTGAGAAGAGAAGGGGACCGAGGACAGAGCCTTGTGGTACCCCAAAAGAAAGTTATAACAGGGCTGAGGAAGCCCCAAAGAAAGCTACACTAAAGGTATGGTTAGACAGGTAGGAAGAGAACCACGAGAGGGCTGTGTCACAAATGCTAAAGGAATGGAGGGTTTGGAGCAAAAGAGGATAGTCAACAGTTTTAAAGGCTGCAGACAGATCAAGGAGGATAAGCAGCGAGACGTGGCCTTTGGAGTTTGCTGTAAGTAGGTAATTGGTAACCTTAACAATTGCTGTCTCTGTGGAGTGATGGGGGCAAAAGCAAGATTGCAGTGGCTATACCAAGGTATTGATCTAGGCCCATTTTGGTATATTTGATGCCCCTATTTTGTTGCCAGAAATGATAATTTAAAAAAAAAAAAAAAGTTAACTTTTTTGCAAACTTTCTAAGTCAAATTATTTACACAACTACTGCAGTCATATGACAAATGGTTGTAAAAGCTTCTCTGGGATCCCTTTTGATCAGAAATAGTGGACATTTAAGGCTTTGACATTGCTTTTTGGCAACTAGAATGCAGCTGCAGACCTAACTTGAAGTTCTTGGCAGTGAAGGGGTTAATCAGTTAGCTTGTAAGGTTAATTTTTGATGCAGAGTAGAGATGACCCTCCCACCTGACACCTCATATTCCCTGATCCCTACCTGATCCCTCTCAAACAGCTATCTCAGTCCCTTATCAGTATTTATTTATTTTTCTGCAGTGTAGTGAGTTCTCCTCAATCATCCCAACTCCACCAGTCAATACCTTGGTACCTGTGTTTCATACGTAACTACTTCTGCAAAATACGATCTGACCAGTAAACACACACCTAGCTGGTCCTGGAGTCCATGGGGGGTTCTCACCGGAAGCCGCTGCAAACTCCAGGTGGGAGCCTCCCATGGACTCCAGCACCAGCTAGGTGTGTGTTTATTGTGCAGATCATATTATGGAGCAGTAGTTACTTATGGAACACAGGTACCAAGGTTATTGACTGGGGCTGGTGGAGTCAGAGGACACACCAGTGGCAGTCTGCCTGTTTATGTGAACTGTTTAACGCTCTCCTCTAGATCTCACATGGATATTGCCTACACAATAGCTGTAAAGGAGTGGTGATGAACTAGAAATTGACTGGTCATTCTGTGCATTTACAAGATCCAAAATGTCAAATACACATACAAACAATAGGGCATTCATCTTTAACAGTTATACGTTAAAGTTGCAGCAAGATGGCGTCGGTAAGGTTAACATATCCTAACAGCCACTCAAAGTATTGCAGTATCATGTGTCTTTAAATAAAAACACAACGCAATGTCTTCTTCTATATCTTAAAGATTTCAAAACATCAGAGAGGAACTAGTCACCCTGACGAAAGTCACCCAAAATATGTATAAGTACATAAGTATTTACTGAGAAAAAACCTGGGTCATGTTCAGTGCATCTTATGTTACACATTGTTTCCTCTGTTCCATGTCTTTCAGATCCCAATACTTCAGAGAGGGACATCTCACTCAAACCACATTATGAAAGATCTTATTGTGAGTAAAACTACAGAAAACAAAGCCAAACCCATTGTTCTAGGTATTAAAACTATTGCATATAAACAAGTCAACATGTTAACTTACCTGTTCTTTATTATATTTAATTTTTAAATTACTATCCAACCGAAAAGGGAAGCGTATCTCCAAAACCACAGTCCCCAAAGAGACGTGTCTATATATAAAAACAACATGTTTAAGACCTACTGATGCAATGTGTGAGAAGGGAATGAGGAGTAGCAATGTCAACTAATGTCAACACTTGATACACTTGATGCACATTAGCTTTCAATTTCAATGTTTTACAGGTGAAGGGCAGCTTCTACAAAGACACAGTGCCCAAAGAAATATGAGCCTCTGTTTATAAAAATAAAATTACTTTTTATGACAACCGAATAGTTCCCCCTTTGAAGCACACTAGATTAAAAGTGGAGTGCAAGTGTTAGTGTGCGAGCAATATCAGGTTTTACAGAGCGGTTAACTGTTTCTCTTGAATTAAAAGTGTCACAAACCACATCAAAAATACATTTAAAATGACAATGACACTCAATATAAAATGTATATATAAAAAAAAGAAATGCAATAAAAAGTTTTAAGGGCTAAAATATATAAGGTCTCAGGTGTTAGAAATACAAAAAGACTGCAAGGAGCTTTAACATAGTGATACATACATATACATGTCTAGATATGTATATGTATATATATATATATATATATATATATATATATATATATATATACAGTATCTCACAAAAGTGAGTACACCCCTCACATGGTTGTCATTTTTTTATTATATCTTTTCACACTCAAGAAATGACACTTTGCTACAATGTAAAGTAGTGAGTGTACAACCTGTATAACAGTGTAAATTTGCTGTCCCCTCAAAATAACTCAAAACACAGCCATTAATGTCTAAACCGTTGGCAACAAAAGTGAGTACACCCCTAAGTGGAAATGTCCAAATTGGGCCCAATTAGCCATTTTTCCTCCTTGGTGTCATGTGACTCGTTATTGTTACAAGGTCTCAGGTGTGAATGGGTAGCAGGTGTGTTAAATTTGGTGTTATCGCTCTCACACTCTCTCATACTGGTCACTGGATGGAAGTTCAACATGGCACCTCATGGCAAAGAACTCTCTGAGGGTCTGAAAAAAAGAATTGTTGATCTACATAAAGATGGCCTAGGCTTTAAGAAGATTGCCAAGACCCTAAAACTGAGCTGCAGCACGGTGGGCAAGACCATACAGTGGTTTCACAGACAGGTTCCACTCAGAACAGGCCTCACCATGGTTGAAAAAATAGTTGAGTGCACGTGCTCAGCATCATATCCAGAGGTTGTCTTAGGGAAATAGACGTATGAGTGCTGCCAGCATTGCTGCAGAGGTTGAAGGGGTGGGGGGTCAGCCTGTCAGTGCTGAGATGATAAGCCGCACACTGCACCAAATTGGTCTGCATGGCTGTCATCCCAGAAGAAAGCCTCTTCTAAAGATAATGCACAAGAAAGCCCGCAAACAGTTTGCTGAAGACTAGCAGACTAAGACATGGATTACTGGAACCATGTCCTGTGGTCCGATGAGACCAAGATAAACTTATTTGGTTCAGATGGTGTCAAGTGTGTGTGGCGGCAACCAGGTGAGGAGTACATTGACAAGTGTGGTTTGCCTACAGTCAAGCATGGTGGTGAGAGTGTCATGGTCTGGGCCTGCATTAATGCTGCCGGCACTGGGAAGCTACAGTTCATTGAGGGAATCATGAATGCCAACATGTACTGTGACATACTAAAGCAGAGCATGATCCCCTCCTTCAGAGACTGGGCCACAGGGCAGTATTCCAACATGATAACAACCCCAAAGACACCTCCAAGATGACCACTGCCTTGCTAAAGAAGCTGAGGGTAAAGGTGATGGACTGGCCAAGCATGTCTCCAGACCTAAACCCTATTGAGCATCTGTGGGGCATCCTCAAATGGAAGGTGGGGGAACGCAAGGTCTCTAACATCCACCAGCCACGTGATGTCGTCATGGGGGAGTGGAAGAGGACTCCAGTGGCAACCTGTGAAGCTCTGGTGAACTCCATGCCCAAGAGGGTTAAGGCAGTGCTGGAAAATAATGGTGGCCACAAAAAATATTGACACTTTGGGCACAATTTGGACATTTCCACTTAGGGGTGTACTCATTTTTGTTGCCAACGGTTTAGACATTAATGGCTGTGTGTTGAGTTATTTTGAGGAGACAGCAAATTTACACTGCTATACAGGTTGTACACTCACTACTTTACATTGTAGTAAAGTGTAATTTATTCAGTGTTGTCACATGAAAAGATATAATAAAATATTTACAAAAATGTGATGGGTGTACTCACTTTTGTGAGATACTGTATATATATATATATATATATATATATATATATATATATATATATATATATATATATTTTTTTTTTTTTTTAGTGAAGATAGGATTAGCCATATTAGTCCAGTAGATAAGATGCTCAAATACCAGAGAATTGCAGTATGCATTGTTACCTTTTTTATTGGACTAACATAATATTTCAAAGATATATATATATATATATATATATATATATATATATATATATATATATATATATATGTGTGTGTGTGTGTGTGTGATTTGCAAGTTGGACTAATGGCACCACTAAAGTTATTAACCCCTAAACCTAACCCTAAGTCTAACCCTAACCCCTCTAACTTTAATATAATTAAAATAAATCTAAATAAAAATTACTATCCTTAACTAAATAATTCCTATTTAAAACTAAATACTTACCTGTAAAATAAACCCTAAGCTAGCTACTATATAACTAATAGTTACATTGTATCTATCTTAGGTTTTATTTTTATTTCACAGCTAAGTTTGTATTTATTTTAACTAAGTAAACTAGTTAGTAAATAGTTATTAACTATTTACTAACTACCTAGTTATAAAAATAAAAATGTACCTGTAAAATAAAAGCTAACCTGTCTTACACTAACAACTAACCTTACACTACAATTAAATAAATTACTTTAATTAAATACAATTAACTAAATTACAAAAAAACAAACAAACACTAAATTACACAAAATAAAAAATAAATTATCAAATATTTAAACTAATTACACCTAATCTAATAGCCCTATCAAAATTAAAAAAAAAAATAAAAAAACCTAGCCTACACTAAACTGCCATTAGCCCTTAAAAGGGCCTTTTGCGAGGCATTACCCCAAATAAATCAGCTCTTTTACCTCTAAAAATACAATAATACAAACAACCCCCCAACAGTAAACCCACCACCCACACAATCAACCCCCCCAAATAAAATCTTATCTAAAAAACTTAAGCTCCTCATTGCCCTGAAAAGGGCATTTGGATGGGCGTTCCCCTTAAAAAGGCATTTAGCTCTTTTTCCTTGCCCAAACCCTAATCTAACAATAAAACCCACCCAATAAACCCTTAAAAAAAACTAACACTTTTTGAAGACCAGACATCCATCCTCAACGAAGCCGGGAGAAGTCTTCATCCAAGCGGCAAGAAGTCCTCAACGAAGCCAGGAGAAGTCTTCATCCAAGCGGCAAGAAGTGGTCCTCCAGACGGCAGAAGTCTTCATCCAGACGGCAACTTCTATCTTCATCTTCTATCTTCATCCTTCTGACGTGGAGCGGCTCCATCTTCAAGACATCCAGCGCGGAGCATCCTCTTCTGTCGATGGATCTTCAAGAATGAATTCTCCTTTAAATGACATCATCCAAGATGGCGTCCCTTGAATTCCGATTGGCTGATAGAATTCTATCAGCCAATCAGAATTAAAAATGAAAAAATCCTATTGGCTGATGCAATCAGCCAATACGATTGAGCTTCAATCCTAATGGCTGATCCAATCAGCCAATAAGATTGAGATCGCATTCTATTGGCTGTTTCAATCCACAAAAGGCCCTTTTAAGGGCTATTGGCAGTTTAGTGTAGGCTAGGGGGGGTTATTTTTGGGGGGGCTTCTTTATTTTGATAGGGCTATTAGATTAGGTGTAATTAGTTTAAATATTTGATAAGTTATTTTTTATTTTGTGTAATTTAGGGTTTGTTTTTTTGTAATTTAGTTATTTGTATTTGATTAATGTAATTTATTTAATTGTAGTGTAAGGTTAGGTGTTAGTGTAACTCAGGTTAGGTTTTATTTTACAGGTAAATTTGACTTTATTTTATCTAGGTAGTTAGTAAATAGTTAATAACTATTTAATAACTATTGTACCTAGTTAAAATAAATACAAACTTGCCTGTAAAATAAAAATAAACCCTAAGCTAGCGACAATGTAACTATTAGTTATATTGTAGCTAGCTTAGGGTTTATTTTATAGGTAAGTATTTAGTTTCAAATAGGAATTATTTAGTTAATGATAGTAATTTTTATTTAGATTTATTTTATTTATATTAAAGTAAGCGGGTGTTAGGGTTAGGGTTAGACTTAGGGGCCCATTTATCAAGCTCCATATGGAGCTTGAGGGCCCATGTTTCTGGCAAATCTTCAGACTCACCAGAAACACCAGTTATGAAGCAGCGGTCTAAAGACCGCTGCTCCATAACCCTGTACACCTGCTCTGATGAGGCGGACAAGAATCGCCGGAAATCAACCCGATTGAGTATGATCGGGTTGATTGACACCCCCTGCTGGCAGCCCATTGGCCGCAAATCAGCAGGGGGCAGCGTTGCACCAGCAGCTCTTGTGAGCTGTTGGTGCAATGCTGAATACGGAGAGCGTATTGCTCTCCGCATTCAGCGAGGTCTTGCGGACCTGATCCGCACTGTCGGATCAGGTCCGCAAGACCTTTGATAAATAGGCCCCTTTGGGTTAGGTTTAGGGGTTAATAACTTTAGTATAGTGGCGGCGACATTGGGGGCGGCAGATTAGGGGTTAATAAGTGTAGGTAGGTAGCGACAACATTGGGGGTGGCAGATTAGGGGTTAATAAGTGTAATGTAGATGGCGGCGATTTTAGGGGCGGCAGATTAGGGGTTAATAAGTGTAATGTAGGTGGCGGCGACATTGGGGGCGGCAGATTAGGGGTTAATAAGTGTAGGTAGGTGACGGCGACATTGGGGGCGGCAGATTAGGGTTAATAAGTGTAATGTAGGTGTCGGCGATGTCGGGGCGGCAGTTTTAGGATGTTTAGACTCGGGTTTATGTTAGGGTGTTAGGTGTAAACATAAATTTTCTTTCCCCATAGGAATCAATGGGGCAGCGTTACAGAGCTTTACGTTCCTTTATTGCAGGTGTTAGGCTTTTTTTTAGCCAACTCTGATGTCTATGGGGAAATCGTGAACGAGCACGTAAAACCAGCTCAAAGCAGCGCTGGTATTGGGGTGCGGTATGGAGCTCAATTTTGCTCAACGCTGACTTATTACCTGCTAACGCCGGTTTTTGCAAACCTGTAATAGCAGCGCTATAGGGAGGTGAGCGGTGACAATATCTTGCAAGTTAGCACCGAGCCGCTCATAACGCAAAACTCATAATCTAGCCGATTGTTCTTTGCTATTAAGAATTTTAAAATATAATAAAAAGTAATAGGGTAGTATAGTCCAATGTTTTAAAATGTGCCATTCAATTTTTTTTTCAGTTGGAACTTTTTGGCATTTTAAAAAACAATATTCAAGTCTCTGGGATAATATTTTATTAGTCAATCCCACATCATTTATAAGTCTTAAACATCTGGATTTCCTACATTTAGAATTAAACAGTAAAAAAATCTGTGCAAAAAGCCCAAATGTATCTTTATACAATGACCAAGATGTTAGTACAAAGTCATTAGCAAATGGTTCCAAAACCTGTTTTTCTAAATGATTGAAATAGCTCTGCAGAAATACCCCAATGTTAGACATTATATTATTGTCACTGCTACAGTCATAATGGTTAAAGGGACAGTCAACACCAGAATTTTTATTGTTTAAAAAGATAGATAATCCCTTTATTACCCATTCCCCACCCAGTTTTGCATAACCAACACAGTTATAATAATTCACGTTTTACCTCTGTAATTACCTTATATATAAACTTCTGCTGACTGCCCCCTTATTTCAGTTCAATTGACAGACTTGCATTTAGGTCAATCAGTGCTCACACCTAGGTCACTTCACGTGCATGAGCTCAATGTTCTCTATACGAAACACATGAACTAATGCACTCTAGTGGTCAAAATGCATTCAGATTAGAGGCAGTCTTCAAGGTCTAAGAAATTAGCATATGAACCTCCTAGGTTTAGCTTTCAACTAAGAATACCAAGAGAACAAAGCAAAATTGGTGATAAAAGTAAATTTGGAAGTTGTTTAATATTACATGCCCTATTTAAATCATGAAAGTTTTTTTTGGACTTGACTGTCACTTTAAATGTAATTGACTTTAAATATTCCAATGTGATTTGGAATTATTTATGTATGACTTTATTTATATCTCTTTATGTATATTTAATCATTGAAGGTCTATTTTTCAGTAATACATTTTTAATGTTAGTATAACATTCCCATTGTTGTTCAGCTTTCATTTTTTTTTTTTTTTGTATTTTATTTTACCAAGTAGAATTCTACTAGATCATTAGCAATTGCTCTAAGAATAGTAACATAATTAATATTTTCCTGGTTACCAGCTCTAAAATATTTTCCAAGTGTCTCATTACACCTCAATGATTAGAATATATTCAGACACTTGTGAGTTGCGTATTGGTGCTGTGGCTGTTTTGCTATTATAATAATTTATATGTGGCAAATCAAAAAATAAATGTTAACTTGTAATATCACAAAACAAATATATAACCAATAAAGAAAAAATGTGATAAAGCATTGGTAAGGATATGTGATCTTCAGGAATCCAGAAGTTAAAATCCTTCAAAGAAAAGGAAATAACAACAAATAGTGAAGTCCTGTATACAGAGATAATGTAAAAAAAAGAGTTGGAAGTATCTACTCACACTCTTGGGAGCTATAACTTAGCTCTCAGTAAAACAGCTCATGTGTTAAAGTATAGATGGATCAAGGAACATCAAACTTCGTAAAAGCAATTTATTACTCCAGTAAAATCACTCAGGATAAAGGAACATCACAGTCCCAACAATTCCAATCAGATTTGATGTACGTTTCACTGGTCGTAGCCAGCTTTTTCAAGGAAATCCAGGTTTCCTACGTTGCTTACTTTATAGTCTAAGCTTCTTTCCCATTCCTTCTTCTTAATTGTCCATTTAGTTAACTCTTTATGGGACAAACTCTTGTACTTATATATATATATATATATATATATATATATATATATATATATATATATATACAGGGAGTGCAGAATTATTAGGCAAGTTGTATTTTTGAGGATTAATTTTATTATTGAACAACAACCATGTTCTCAATGAACCCAAAAAACTCATTAATATCAAAGCTGAATAGTTTTGGAAGTAGTTTTTAGTTTGTTTTTAGTTATAGCTATTTTAGGGGGATATCTGTGTGTGCAGGTGACTATTACTGTGCATAATTATTAGGCAACTTAACAAAAAACAAATATATACCCATTTCAATTATTTATTTTTACCAGTGAAACCAATATAACATCTCAACATTCACAAATATACATTTCTGACATTCAAAAACAAAACAAAAGCAAATCAGTGACCAATATAGCCACCTTTCTTTGCAAGGACACTCAAAAGCCTGCCATCCATGGATTCTGTCAGTGTTTTGATCTGTTCACCATCAACATTGCGTGCAGCAGCAACCACAGCCTCCCAGACACTGTTCAGAGAGGTGTACTGTTTTCCCTCCTTGTAAATCTCACATTTGATGATGGACCACAGGTTCTCAATGGGGTTCAGATCAGGTGAACAAGGAGGCCATGTCATTAGATTTTCTTCTTTTATACCCTTTCTTGCCAGCCACGCTGTTGAGTACTTGATGGAGCATTGTCCTGCATGAAAATCATGTTTTTCTTGAAGGATGCAGACTTCTTCCTGTACCACTGCTTGAAGAAGGTGTCTTCCAGAAACTGGCAGTAGGACTGGGAGTTGAGCTTGACTCCATCCTCAACCCGAAAAGGCCCCACAAGCTCATCTTTGATGATACCAGCCCAAACCAGTACTCCACCTCCACCTTGCTGGCGTCTGAGTCGGACTGGAGCTCTCTGCCCTTTACCAATCCAGCCACGGGCCCATCCATCTGGCCCATCAAGACTCACTCTCATTTCATCAGTCCATAAAACCTTAGAAAAATCAGTCTTGAGATATTTCTTGGCCCAGTCTTGACGTTTCAGCTTGTGTGTCTTGGTCGTCTTTCAGCCTTTCTTACCTTGGCCATGTCTCTGAGTATTGCACACCTTGTGCTTTTGTGCACTCCAGTGATGTTGCAGCTCTGAAATATGGCCAAACTGGTGGCAAGTGGCATCTTGGCAGCTGCACGCTTGACTTTTCTCAGTTCATGGGCAGTTATTTTGCGCCTTGGTTTTTCCACACGCTTCTTGCGACCCTGTTGACTATTTTGAATGAAACGCTTGATTGTTCGATGATCACGCTTCAGAAGCTTTGCAATTTTAAGAGTGCTGCATCCCTCTGCAAGATATCTCACTATTTTTGACTTTTCTGAGCCTGTCAAGTCCTTCTTTTGACCCATTTTGCCAAAGGAAAGGAAGTTGCCTAATAATTATGCACACCTGATATAGGGTGTTGATGTCATTAGACCACACCCCTTCTCATTACAGAGATGCACATCACCTAATATGCTTAATTGGTAGTAGGCTTTCGAGCCTATACAGCTTGGAGTAAGACAACATGCATAAAGAGGATGATGTGGTCAAAATACTCATTTGCCTAATAATTCTGCACTCCCTGTAATGATGATGTATAGATTGAGAAGAGGACCATGGATAGAGCCTTGAGATACTGCAGCAGAAAGCGGTAAATGGGCAGAGGATGCACTAGAGGAGGTTACACTAAAGGGTCAGTTATGCAGGTAGGAAGAGAATCTGAATGCTCAGCAACCTGCTTTTGGAAAATGCATGTTGTTTACAGTGACTTATTTTTGGCACTTTTTAATTATGTCACATAACCAACTTAAACAATTTGCTTGAAAATTTCTACCTTTGTAGTTATCAGCTACTACTCCTTGAATACTAAATTTCAGCCACCGTTCAGTGTGTATCTTTGAGGGTCATTATAGTCAAAAAATTGTGTGCTCTAATTTATTAGAACATGTAATTTTAAGAATAGTAACCCTGCACCTTTGTGTATTTTACTGCTTGGACACAGACTTTTAAAATGTTTCTACTAAGGATTAAAGGGCTATTATAGTAAAACAAAAAATCCATGCTCTAATTCATTAGAGCATAACATTTTAAGACTTGCGACCCTGCACTTTAAACATATAGTAAAAGTATCAGAGCACTGCAGCTCCAGATTGGAAAATGCAGTTGATCTAATCAGCAGCACTAGTTACACATCTGGGTCATTAGTTGCACTTCTACTATGTGTTTAACTCCTTTGAGGGGGTTAAATACATACAGGTGCAGGTCATGGAATTTTTCTACTATAATGTCCCTTTAAGCTCTAGCAGAAGCATTATAAAAATATGTGTCTGTTAAAATGGAATTGCTGGTTTAGCTTACAGGAATATTATATCCAGGATTTTGTATGTTGACATTTGCCTGAGCAAATGTGATGTAAAAGGTATTTTAATTTAAATTAAAACTAATACAACAGTATTAGTTGTGTACTTTCCTAATAATTCACATTAAGCTGTAGATTCTTCCTACTAGTGCTGATTAGCTAATCAGTATTTCCTGCTAATGTGTACTGGTTGATAGGCACTTCCTACTAGTGCTGATTGGCTAATCAGTATTTCCTGCTACTGTGTACTGGTTGATATGCACTTCCTACTAGTGCTGATTGGCTAATCAGTATTTCTTGCTAATGTTCAGGGATAGGCAAGGTGTCCGTAAACGGACACTGGTGTCCGTGACTAGCCCTTGAAGTGTCCACTGCCCGTTTTGCGGTGGGGAGGGACTCGGGATGAGTAGAATCCTCCTTGACACATGTGGCGCCATGTTTCGCAGGGTTGGGGCAGCACCCGCGTGAGGACGCCACTCAGTAGCGAGAAAGTGACTCCGAATGAAATGAGAGATGGACGATTCAAGAAGCAAGCTGCCAATGCACTGTTTCTTTATATGCAAAGGTAAAGCATAAAAAAGCAGTGCACTGACCTGAGGAAATTTTAAACAACTTTCTCATGTATTCCTATTATCAATTTCTCTTTGTTCTCTTGGTATCTTTATTTGAAAAATCATGAATGTAAGCTTAGTAGCCAGCCCATTTTTGATTGAGCACCTGGGTAGAGCTTGCTCATTAGTAGCTAAATGTAGACCTTGGTGTCCTTCACTAAGGTTTGTACTTTGGAAAATGCCCTCCACAGCTTTGGGCCATACCTATCACTGCTAATGTGTACTAGGCACTTCCTGCCCATGTTTAAATGTTATCTTTCATATCAATACTAGAAGGTTTTTGAATACAGTTTCCCATTAAGCTATGATTGCAATACTATACAGCCATAATATATATCTATAGGGTATAACGAATTACTACATACATACAGAGCAGTGCAAACACAGCAGCACAAATACTACACACATATGTATAACAGTAAAACTAATTAGAAAGCACTTCAGTTGATACTGTGCATACCGAGCTGCCAGCATTCTGGTTTGTTGATCAGAGCAGTAACGCATGCCAAGCATTGCTCATAAATCACAATCTGAGCTGTTGAATGCTGCCTTCAAAGTTTACAGAACTCCTGACTCAGGCACCCTCCATGAGCTCAAAATAAAATGTACAAAGAATTATGGAATGTAAGATATGCAACATATTATAATAAGCTATTACCAGGTATAGTGGCCCCCTGGCAGAAAAGCAGAATAGTGACCCTGCAGAAAAGCAGTGGATTGAATGTGTTAGGTATGATTATTCCTGAATAGCTGCACTTACAAATAGCGGATAACATCACATATATATAACTCTTTCATCTTGCATCATCTAGGAGGTATTACTAATTATTTTTTTAGCTTTAAATGTGTGTTTAAAGGGACAGTCTAGTCAAAATTAAACTTTCATGATTCAGATAGGGCATGCAATTAACAACTTTCCAATTCACTTTTATCATCAAATTTGCTTTGATCTCTTGGTATTCTTAGTTGAAAGCTAAACCTAGGTAGGCTCATATGCTAATTTCTAAGCCTTTGAAGGCTACCTTTTATCTTAATGCATCTGACAGTTTTTCACTGCTAGAGGACGTTAGTTCATGTGTGCCATATAGATAACATTGTGCTCATGCCCATCAAGTTACTTATGAGAGGGCACTGATTGGCTTAAGTCTGCAGAGGGTAAGATACAATGTAATCACAGCGGTAAAAAGTATATTAATATAACCGTGTTGGTTATGCAAAACTGAGGAATGGGTAATAAGGGATTATCTATATTTTTAAACATTTAAAAATCTGAAGTAGGATGTCCCTTTAAATCTTGATGATACTGTTTGTTCGCCTTTCTGAAATCAGTTGATAACAAAAGATAAAGCTATGTTTATTTTTACAGCACTCTCACTTCTCTGGTTGTTTAAGTATATATGTTGGGTTCCATTTATCAAGTTGTGGATACAGCTTTGGAGTGCAGGCTAACATTAGCAAGTATGCAGCCAATACATAAGAAGCAGTGGTCTTAAAGGGCCACTAAAACCAAAATCTTTCTTTCATGATTCAGATAGAGAATAGAAATTTAAACAACATTACAATTTACTTCCATTATTTATTTTGCTTCATTTTTTAAATATCCTTAGTTGAAGAAAAAGCAATGCACATGGTGAGCCAATCACACGAGGCTTCTATGTGCAGCAACCAATCAGCAGCTAGTGAGCATATCTAGATATGCTTTTTATCAAGGAATATCAAGAGAATAAAACAAATTAGATAATATAAGTAAATTAGAAAGATGTTTAAAATTGCATTCTCTTTCTAAATCATAAAAGAAAAAATTTGGGTGTCATGTCCCTTTAAGACCTCTGTTTCTTAGCCTTTCTACCACATCTGTGCTGGTGGTTTAAAATCAGTCTAGAGTCGACTAATCTGAACAGGGTGATTGACAGCCCCTGCTCTCACTTGATTGGCTGTAATGATAAATGCAGGCACCAGGATGCCAACCACTAACTGTGATCACAGGCAGACAGGTTCCCTAGTTGAAAACCGCTTGCATGGAGCTGTTTGTCATCTTTGCCATCTCTAGATTGTTCTTTTCCCCACTGTAAGGGGTTTGTGGAAGTTCTACTACAATTAATACTTACCTTCCTGAAAATCTTTTATTCTCTTTCCAGGACACTTTCCACTGCCCTCCAAATTCACATTCCAGTGTTTTACACCATACAGGCTGCTTCATAAGAAGGACACTTCACATTCCCATCTACAGGACTTCTCCAGATTGGCTCCAATCTTGTGGGACTCTCCACTAGTTTTCAAAGTTTCAAGTGCTCTTTAAAGAATCTACTGTTCAGGGATTTATACAATTTACAATAATATTTTCTTACCTCAGTTCCTCTTCTCCTTTTTTCCTCCTCTGAACCTTACCTTGAAAATTAGTTTTCTTCTAGATTTTATTAGTTTTTATTTTTATGTTTCCACTCTTTTGATCAGTTTATTATCTTGATATCATTAGAAAACATATTATACTTAAAGGAGCAATCTACTCCAGAATATTTATTGTTTAAAATAATAGCTATCACTTTAATACCCATTCCCCAGTTTGCATAACCAACACTGTTATATTAATATACTTTTTATCTCTGTGATTAGCTTATACATAAGGCTCTGAAGACTTCCCCCTTATATCAGTTCTTTTGACAGACTTGCATTTTAGCCAATCAGTGCTGACTCATAAGTAACTCCACGGGGGGGAACAGAATGTTATCTATATGGCACACATGAACTAGTGCTGTCTAGCTGTGAAAAACTGTCAAAATGCTCTGAAACAAGAGTCGGCAATCAAGGGCTTAGAAGTTAGTATATGAGCCTACCTAGGTTTAGCTTTCAACAAAATGTCCAGAGATTTTTGCTGTAAGAAATCCTGATAAGAGGACCAGCACACTGCTAGTCTGAACAGCCAAACGCCGTAGATTGTGACTCTTTATATCAAAGCATAAGTACCCACTTGAGTCACCGTTTATGCCAATGTGTCACTATTTTAAAATATATGCAAATATTATCTATAATATATAACGCTCAAGGCAATTCATTTTTTTTTTTTAAGATTTCTCTCCCCTCAAAAAAATTCTGTGGATGCCCCACGTGCACAACTTCCTCAAAGTGTAGACCAGTGCTGTTTTAGTGTTACTGTATGTTGTGTTCTTCACATCACTACTACAAATACTTACTCCTGCTTTCCTACACACACATTTTCACTTCACCGTCCCTACACACACATACTCCTTTCACCTTCCCTACACACACACATTCTCACCTCACCTTCCCTAAAAGCACATTCTCACTTCACCTTTCCTACACACACATACTCACTTCATCTTCCCTACACACACATACTCCTTTCACCTTCCCTGCACACACATTCTCACGTCACCTTCCCTACACACACATACTCCTTTCACCTTCCCTACACACACATTCTCACCTCACCTTCCCTACACACACATACTCCTTTCACCTTCCCTACGCACACATTCTCACCTCACCTTCCCTAAATGCACATTCTCACTTCACCTTTCCTACACACACATATTCACTTCACCTTTCCTACACACACATACTCACTTCACCTTCCCTACACACACATACTCACTTCACCTTCCTTACACACACATACTCACTTCACCTTCCTTACTCACACATACTCACTTCTATACACAGACATTCTCACTTCACCTTCCCTACACACACATATCCATTTCACCTTCCCTACACACACATACTCATTTCACCTTCCCTACACACACATTCTCACTTCACCTTCCCTACACACACATACTCATTTCACCTTCCCTACACACACATACTCATTTCACCTTCCCTACACACACATTCTCACTTCACCTTCCCTACACACACATACTCATTTCACCTTCCCTACACACACATACTCATTTCACCTTCCCTACACACACATTCTCACTTCACCTTCCCTACACACACATACTCATTTCACCTTCCCTACACACACACATACTCCTTTCACCTTCCCTACACACACATTCTCACTTCACCTTCCCTACACACACATACTCATTTCACCTTTCCTACACACACATACTCATTTCACCTTCCATGCACACACATTCTCACATCACCTTCCCTACACATACGTACTCACTTCACCTTCCCTACACATACATACTAGACATGTGCGGTTCGTTTCGGATTAATTCGTAAATTCGGTAAATTCGGTAAATTCAGAGATTCGGATCGATTCGGATTTCCGAATTAAAATACTTCCGAATCTACCGAATGAATCCGAAATAGCTGCCGTATCTCCGAATAAATCCAAATTAGCTCGGTAAAATTCGGCATTTCCCCATAGGAAACAATGGGAGTTTCGGCTGAAAAAAAACTAACACCGCAGCCCCATTGTTTCCTATGGGGAAACACTAAGTCTACACCTAACACCCTAACATGTACCCCGAGTCTCTAAACACCCCTAATCTAACACTTATTAACCCCTAATCTGCCGCCCCCGCTATCGCTGACACCTGCATTATTTTATTAACCCCTAATTTGCCGACCGAATATCGCCGCCACCTACATTATAGCTATTAACCCCTAATCTGCTGTCCCTAACACCGCCGACCCCTACATTATAGTTATTAACCCCTAATCTGCCCCCCCAACGTCGCCGCAATCTAACTACAAGTATTAAGCCCTAATCTGCCGACCCGATATCGCCGCCGCCTACATTATAGCTATTAACCCCTAATCTGCTGTCCCTAACACCGCCGACCCCTACATTATAGTTATTAACCCCTAATCTGCCCCCCCCCCACGTCGCCGCAATCTAACTACAAGTATTAACCCCTAATCTGCCGACCGGATATCGCCGCCGCCTACATTATAGCTATTAACCCCTAATCTGGTGTCCCTAACACCGCCGACCCCTACATTATAGTTATTAACCCCTAATCTGCCCCCCCCCAACGTCGCCGCAATCTAACTACAAGTATTAACCCCTAATCTGCCGACCCGATATCGCCGCTGCCTACATTATAGCTATTAACCCCTAATCTGCTGTCCCTAACACCGCCGACCCCTACATTATAGTTATTAACCCCTAATCTGCCCCCCCCAACGTCGCCGCAATCTAACTACAAGTATTAACCCCTAATCTGCCGACCGCAAATCGCTGCAACTATAATAAATGTATTAACCCCTAAACCGCCGCACTCCCGCCTCGCAAACACTATAATACATTTTATTAACCCCTAATCTGCCCTCCCTAACATCGCCGCCACCTACCTACAATTATTAACCCCTAATCTCCCGCCCCCAACGTCGCCGCTACTATAATAAGGTTATTAACCCCTAAACCTAAGTCTAACCCTAACACTAACACCCCCTAACTTAAATATAATTTAAATAAAACGAAATAAGTTTACTATAGTTAAATAAATGAATCCTATTTAAAACTAAAGACTTACCTGTAAAATAAACCCTAATATAGCTACAATATAACTAATAGTTACATTGTAGCTATTTTAGGATTTATTTTTATTTTACAGGTAACTTTGTATTTATTTTAACTAGGTACAATAGTTATTAAATAGTTAATAACTATTTAATAACTACCTAGCTAAAATAAATACAAATTTACCTGTAAAATAAATCCTAACCTAAGTTACAATTACACCTAACACTACACTATCATTTAATTAATTAAATAAATTAATCATATTTAAAACTAAATACTTACCTGTAAAATAATCCCTAATATAGCTGCAATATAACTAATAGTTACATTGTAGCTATTTTAGCATTTATATTTATTTTACAGGCAACTTTGTATTTATTTTAACTAGGTACAATAGCTATTAAATAGTTATTGACTAATTAATAGCTACCTAGTTAAAATAATTACAAAATTACCTGTAAAATAAATCCTAACCTAAGTTACAATTAAACCTAACACTACACTATCATTAAATAAATTAACTACAAGTACCAACAATTATCTACAATTAAATAAACTAAAGTACAAAAAAACCCCACTAAATTACAAAAAATAAAAAACCACTAAATTACAAAAAATAAAAAAATATTACAAGAATTTTAAACTAATTACACCTAATCTAAGCCCCCTAATAAAATAACAAAGCCCCCCAAAATAAAAAAAATGCCCTACCCTATACTAAATTACAAAAGTTAACAGCTCTATTACCTTACCAGCCCTGAACAGGGCCCTTTGCGGGGCATGCCCCAAAGAAAACAGCTCTTTTGCCTGTAAAAAAAAACACAATCCCCCCCCCCACATTACAACCCACCACCCACATACCCCTACTCTAACCCAAACTCCCCTTAAATAAACCTAACACTACCCCCCTGAAGATCTCCCTACCTTGAGTCGTGTTCACCCAGCCGGGCCGAAGTCTTCATCCGATGGGGCAGAAGAGGACATCCAGACCGGCAGAAGTCTTCATCCAAGCGGGGCAAGAAGAGGTCTTCCATCCATCAGAAAAGTACCAAAATACAAACAAACACTAAATTACCAAAAATAATAAAATATTACAATAATTTTAAACTAATTACACCTAATCTAAGCCCCCTACTAGCTATTAATATAGCTTCAATATAACTAATAGTTACATTGTAGCTATTTTAGGATTTATTTTTATTTTACAGGCAACTTTGTATTTATTTTAACTAGGTACAATAGTTATTAAATAGTTAATAACTATTTAATAACTACCTAGCTAAAATAAATACAAATTTACCTGTAAAATAAATCATAACCTAAGTTACAATTACACCTAACACTACACTATCATTAAATTAACTAAATAAATGAATCCTATATAAAACTAAAGACTTACCTGTAAAATAAACCCTAATATAGCTGCAATATAACTAATAGTTACATTGTAGCTATTTTAGCATTTATATTTATTGTACAGGCAACTTTGTATTCATTTTAACTAGGTTCAATAGCTATTAAATAGATATTGACTATTTAATAGCTACCTAGTTAAAATAATTACAAAATTACCTGTAAAATAAATCCTAACCTAAGTTACAATTAAACCTAACACTACACTATCATTAAATAAATTAACTACAAGTACCTACAATTAAATACAATTAAAAAAACTAAACTAAAGTACAAACCCCCCCCCCACTAAATTACAAAAAATAAAAAAATATTACAAGAATTTTAAACTAATTACACCTAATCTAAGCCCCCTAATAAAATATCAAAGCCCCCCAAAATAAAAAAATGCCCTACCCTATACTAAATTACAAAAGTTAACAGCTCTATTACCTTACCAGCCCTGAACAGGGCCCTTTGCGGGGCATGCCCCAAAGAAAACAGCTCTTTTGCCTGTAAAAAAAAAACACAATCCCCCCCCACATTACAACCCACCACCCACATACCCCTACTCTAACCCAAACCCCCCTTAAATAAACCTAACACTACCCCCCTGAAGATCTCCCTACCTTGAGTCGTGTTCACCCAGCCGGGCCGAAGTCTTCATCCGATGGGGCAGAAGAGGACATCCAGACCGGCAGAAGTCTTCATCCAAGCGGGGCAAGAAGAGGTCTTCCATCCATCAGAAAAGTACAAAAAAACAAACAAACACTAAATTAGCAAAAATAATAAAATATTACAATAATTTTAAACTAATTACACCTAATCTAAGCCCCCTACTAGCTATTAATATAGCTACAATATAACTAATAGTTACATTGTAGCTATTTTAGGATTTATATTTATTTTACAGGCAACTTTGTATTTATTTTAACTAGGTACAATAGCTATTAAATAGTTAATAACTATTTAATAACTACCTAGCTAAAATAAATACAAATTTACCTGTAAAATAAACCCTAACCTAAGTTACAATTACACCTAACACTACACTGTCATTAAATTAACTAAATAAATTAATCCTATATAAAACTAAATACTTACCTGTAAAATAAACCCTAATATAGCTACAATATAACTAATAGTTACATTGTAGCTATTTTAGCATTTATATTTATTTTACAGGCAACTTTGTATTTATTTTAACTAGGTACAATAGCTATTAAATAGATATTTACTATTTAATAGCTACCTAGTTAAAATAATTACAAAATTACCTGTAAAATAAATCCTAATCTAAGTTACTATTAAACCTAACACTACACTATCATTAAATAAATTAACTACAAGTACCTACAATTAAATACAATGAAATAAACTAAACTAAAGTACAAAAAAACAAACACTAAATTACAAAAAATAAAAAAAATTACAAGAATTTTAAACTAATTACACCTAATCTAAGCCCCCTAATAAAATAACAAAGCCCCCCAAAATAAAAAAATGCCCTACCCTATACTAAATTACAAAAGTAATCAGCTCTATTACCTTACCAGCCCTTAAAAGGGCCTTTTGCGGGGGCATGCCCCAAAGAAAACAGCTCTTTTGCCTGTAAAAAAAAACACAATACCCCCCCCCACATTACAACCCACCACCCACATACCCCTACTCTAACCCAAACCCCCCTTAAATAAACCTAACACTACCCCCCTGAAGATCTCTCTACCGTGTCTTCACCCAGCGGGCCGAAGTCTTCCTCCGATCGGGCAGAAGAGGACATCCAGACCGGCAGAAGTCTTCATCCAAGCGGGGCAAGAAGAGGTCTTCCATCCATCAGAAGTCTTGATCCAGGCGGCATCTTCTCTGTTCATCCATCCGGAGCGGAGCGGCAGCATCCTGAAGACATCCCACGCAGAGCATCCTCTTCTTTCTTGATCCGACGACTAAGTGACTGTACCTTTAAGTGACGTCATCCAAGATGGCGTCCCTTGAATTCCGATTGGCTGATAGGATTCTATCAGCCAATCGGAATTAAGTTAGGAAAAATCCAATCAGATTCAAGTTCAATCCGATTGGCTGATGGAATCAGCCAATCAGATTGACCTCGCATTCTATTGGCTGTTCCGATCAGCCAATAGAATGCAAGCTCAATCTGATTGGCTGATTGGATCAGCCAATCGGATTGAACTTGAATCTGATTGGCTGATTGAATCAGCCAATCAGATTTTTCCTACCTTAATTCCGATTGGCTGATAGAATCCTATCAGCCAATCGGAATTCAAGGGACACCATCTTGGATGACGTCACTTAAAGGTACAGTCACTTAGTCGTCGGATCAAGAAAGAAGAGGATGCTCTGCGTGGGATGTCTTCAGGATGCTGCCGCTCCGCTCCGGATGGATGAACAGAGAAGATGCTGCCTGGATCAAGACTTCTGATGGATGGAAGACCTCTTCTTGCCCCGCTTGGATGAAGACTTCTGCCGGTCTGGATGTCCTCTTCTGCCCCATCGGATGAAGACTTCGGCCCGCTGGGTGAAGACACGGTAGGGAGATCTTCAGGGGGGTAGTGTTAGGTTTATTTAAGGGGGGTTTGGGTTAGATTAGGGGTATGTGGGTGGTGGGTTGTAATGTGGGGGGGGTATTGTGTTTTTTTTTACAGGCAAAAGAGCTGTTTTCTTTGGGGCATGCCCCCGCAAAAGGCCCTTTTAAGGGCTGGTAAGGTAATAGAGCTGATTACTTTTGTAATTTAGTATAGGGTAGGGCATTTTTTTATTTTGGGGGGCTTTGTTATTTTATTAGGGGGCTTAGATTAGGTGTAATTAGTTTAAAATTCTTGTAATTTTTTTTATTTTTTGTAATTTAGTGTTTGTTTTTTTGTACTTTAGTTTAGTTTATTTCATTGTATTTAATTGTAGGTACTTGTAGTTAATTTATTTAATGATAGTGTAGTGTTAGGTTTAATAGTAACTTAGGTTAGGATTTATTTTACAGGTAATTTTGTAATTATTTTAACTAGGTAGCTATTAAACAGTAAATATCTATTTAATAGCTATTGTACCTAGTTAAAATAAATACAAAGTTGCCTGTAAAATAAATATAAATGCTAAAATAGCTACAATGTAACTATTAGTTATATTGTAGCTATATTAGGGTTTATTTTACAGGTAAGTATTTAGCTTTATATAGGATTAATTTATTTAGTTAATTTAATGACAGTGTAGTGTTAGGTGTAATTGTAACTTAGGTTAGGGTTTATTTTACAGGTAAATTTGTATTTATTTTAGCTAGGTAGTTATTAAATAGTTATTAACTATTTAATAGCTATTGTACCTAGTTAAAATAAATACAAAGTTGCCTGTAAAATAAATATAAATCCTAAAATAGCTACAATGTAACTATTAGTTATATTGTAGCTATATTAATAGCTAGTAGGGGGCTTAGATTAGGTGTAATTAGTTTAAAATTATTGTAATATTTTATTATTTTTGCTAATTTAGTGTTTGTTTGTTTTTTTGTACTTTTCTGATGGATGGAAGACCTCTTCTTGCCCCGCTTGGATGAAGACTTCTGCCGGTCTGGATGTCCTCTTCTGCCCCATCGGATGAAGACTTCGGCCCGGCTGGGTGAACACGACTCAAGGTAGGGAGATCTTCAGGGGGGTAGTGTTAGGTTTATTTAAGGGGGGTTTGGGTTAGAGTAGGGGTATGTGGGTGGTGGGTTGTAATGTGGGGGGGGATTGTGTGTTTTTTTTTACAGGCAAAAGAGCTGTTTTCTTTGGGGCATGCCCCGCAAAGGGCCCTGTTCAGGGCTGGTAAGGTAATAGAGCTGTTAACTTTTGTAATTTAGTATAGGTTAGGGCATTTTTTTTATTTTGGGGGGCTTTGTTATTTTATTAGGGGGCTTAGATTAGGTGTAATTAGTTTAAAATTCTTGTAATATTTTTTTATTTTTTGTAATTTAATGTTTGTTTGTTTTTTGTAATTTAGTGGGGGTTTTTTGTACTTTAGTTTATTTAATTGTAGATAATTGTAGGTACTTGTAGTTAATTTATTTAATGATAGTGTAGTGTTAGGTTTAATTGTAACTTAGGTTAGGATTTATTTTACAGGTAATTTTGTAATTATTTTAACTAGGTAGCTATTAATTAGTCAATAACTATTTAATAGCTTTTGTACCTAGTTAAAATAAATACAAAGTTGCCTGTAAAATAAATATAAATGCTAAAATAGCTACAATGTAACTATTAGTTATATTGCAGCTATATTAGGGTTTATTTTACAGGTAAGTATTTTGTTTTAAATATGATTCATTTATTTAGTTAATTTAATGATAGTGTAGTGTTAGGTGTAATTGTAACTTAGGTTAGGATTTATTTTACAGGTAAATTTGTATTTATTTTAGCTAGGTAGTTATTAAATAGTTATTAACTATTTAATAGCTATTGTACCTAGTTAAAATAAATACAAAGTTGCCTGTAAAATAAAAATAAATCCTAAAATAGCTACAATGTAACTATTAGTTATATTGTAGCTATATTAGGGTTTATTTTACAGGTAAGTCTTTAGTTTTAAATAGGATTCATTTATTTAACTATAGTAAACTTATTTCGTTTTATTTAAATTATATTTAAGTTAGGGGGTGTTAGTGTTAGGGTTAGACTTAGGTTTAGGGGTTAATAACCTTATTATAGTAGCGGCGACGTTGGGGGCGGGAGATTAGGGGTTAATAATTGTAGGTAGGTGGCGGCGATGTTAGGGAGGGCTGATTAGGGGTTAATAAAATGTATTATAGTGTTTGCGAGGCGGGAGTGCGGCGGTTTAGGGGTTAATACATTTATTATAGTGGCGGTGATTTGCGGTCGGCAGATTAGGGGTTAATACTTGTAGTTAGATTGTGGCGACGTTGGGGGGAGGCAGATTAGGGGTTAATAACTATAATGTAGGGGTCGGCGGTGTTAGGGACAGCAGATTAGGGGTTAATAGCTATAATGTAGGCGGCGGCGATATCGGGTCGGCAGATTAGGGGTTAATACTTGTAGTTAGATTGCGGCGACGTTGGGGGGGGCAGATTAGGGGTTAATAACTATAATGTAGGGGTCGGCGGTGTTAGGGACAGCAGATTAGGGGTTAATAGCTATAATGTAGGCGGCGGCGATATTGGGTCGGCAGATTAGGGGTTAATACTTGTAGTTAGATTGCGGCGACGTTGGGGGGGGCAGATTAGGGGTTAATAACTATAATGTAGGGGTCGGCGGTGTTAGGGACAGCAGATTAGGGGTTAATAGCTATAATGTAGGCGGCGGCGATATCGGGTCGGCAGATTAGGGGTTAATACTTGTAGTTAGATTGCGGAGACGTTGGGGGGGCAGATTAGGGGTTAATAACTATAATGTAGGGGTCGGCGGTGTTAGGGACAGCAGATTAGGGGTTAATAGCTATAATGTAGGTTGCGGCGATATCCGATCGGCAGATTAGGGGTTAAATAATGTTATTATAGGGTTTGCGATGTGGGGGGGCCTCGGTTTAGTGGTTCATAGGTAGTTTATGGGTGTTAGTGACTTAGTGTACTAAATGGGTGTTAGTGTACTAAAAACATACCGAATTTCGGAACCGAATAGAACCGAATTCAGCCGAATCCGAATAAATCCGAAACGAATTTATTCGGATCCGAATAAATCCGAAACGAATTTATTCAAATTTTGCCGAATCCGATTCGATCCGAAACGAAATTCGAAAAGTCCGAATCGATCCGAACCGAAAACTAACCGAATTTTTTAGCCGTGCACATGTCTAATACATACTCACTTCACCTTCCCTACACATACATACTCACTTCACCTTCCCTACACACACATTCTCACTTCACCTTCCCTACACACACATACTCACTTCACCTTCCCTACACATACATACTCACTTCTCCTTCCTTACTCACACATACTCACTTCTTTACACAGACATTCTCACTTAACCTTCTCTACACGCACATTCTCACTTCTCCTTCCTTAGTCACACATACTCACTTCTTTACACAGACATTCTCACTTCACCTTCCCTACACACACATTCTCACTTCTCCTTCCTTGGTCACACATACTCACTTCTTTACACAGACATTCTCACTTCACCTTCCTTAGTCACACATACTCCTTTAACCTTCCCTACACACACATACTCACTTCCTTACATACACACATACTCCTTTCACCTTCCCTACACACACATACTCACTTCTTTACACACACATTCTCCCTTCACCTTCCCTACACACACATTCTCACTTCTCCTTCCTTACTCACACATACTCACTTCTTTACACAGACATTCTCACTTCACCTTCCCTACACACACATTCTCACTTCTCCTTCCTTACAAACACATTCTCACTTCCTTACACACACATACTCCTTTCACCTTCCATACGCACAAATTCTCACTTCTCCTTCCTTACTCACACAATCACCTTTCATCTTCCTTACACACATACTCACTTCCTTACACACACATACTCCTTTCACCTTCCTTACTGACACATACTCACCTCTTTACACACACATTCTCACTTCACCTTCCCTACACACACATTCTCACTTCTCCTTCCTTACACACACATTCTCACTTCCTTACACACACATACTCCTTTCACCTTTCCTACACACACATTCTCACTTCTCCTTCCTTACTCACACATACCCCCTTCACCTTCCTTACACACACATACTCCTTTCACCTTCCTTACTGACACATACTCACTTCTTTACACACACATTCTCACTTCTCCTTCCTTACTCACACATACTCATTTCCAAGAGAGCAAAGCAAATTTGAACATAAAAGTACATTTGAAAGTTGTTTAAAATTGCATGCCCTTTCTGAATCATGGACGTTTAATTTTGACTAGACTGTCCCTTTAAAGTATATATCCTACATTATTACCTACATTTTTACCTTTAAACCTTATTTTATTTTTTTCTTACAGTATACTTTTTGTCTGATACAGCTACTGTATGCAGTATGTTATGTCACCTTAGTAAAAAAAACAATTACACAAATGATCATTTTGTCACATGGAATTTAATTTTACTTGCACAGGAAAAAAATTTGAAGTGTTGCGCCATCTTGTGGTTCACTAATTTACAATATGTCTGCTTGATAAAATATAAGGACATGCAAGGTTTGAATTCTTTAACCCTTTCAATGTATCAGGAAGGAAGTTAACATAATTATTTGCGTGTTGATCAGATAATGTTTATGCCTAAAAAATGTTTACGCATAATCCACATGCTGTAAATCACGAATCAGTAAAGTAAAAAACACTTTTGCAAAAATATCTGTGATTCATTTTTATTGAGAAAATGAATAACAACGAGAATCTAGTAAAAGTGTAGTATAAGCTTTTAGCAACTTTTCTGGGAGACTTTTGTTAGAATTAAATATTTATCTTTTTTTCTGTTTGTGAAAGACTTTCAGTGTTTTTCAGTACCTTACCTAAACATATTTGGGAAGACTACAATATTTTTTTCACTGGTGCCCTTACACCGTTAATATATATATATATATATATATAAATATATATATATATATATATATATATACATATACACAGTATATACTAGCTGGTAAGCCTGTCCAGAGGGCAGTCTATATATTGTAAATACAACCCCCAAGCTACAAAAAAATAAAAAATAGAAATACAGAAAAAAATAAACACATTGTCCAAAATAAAAAAATTAAACCTAATCCCTGTGAAAATAAAAAATCCCTCCCAAATAAAAAATCCCTCCCAAATAAAAACACCCCCTAATCTAATACTAAACTACCAATAGCCCTTAAAAGGGCTTCTTGTAGGGCATTGCCCTAAGTTAAACAACTCTTTTAAGATGAAAAAATACTACGTCCCCCCTAACAGTAAAACCCCCACCCACATATACATATATAAACACATAAATACACACACACATACATACATATATAAGCACATAAATACACACACACACACACACACATATATATATATATATATACCTCTGACGAAGTGGTGATGATAGCACGAAATGCATAAGGCCCACCTTGCGTCTCGACATCAGTGAACAGCTGATTGTGCAGCTCCAAGTGAGCGGTAATTTCAAGCAGCATTAGCCGCATTTGTAGCGGTTCTATTTTGGACACTTTGAACTTTGCCTACGCCGAGTGAGGACAAATATAGCAATATAGCCTCTATCATATTTCCTGGGAATTGGGACATTTAACCACCAGAGAGGATGTGGGACTGATAACAACTACAACTGCCAGTGAGCATTTAACCTTTTGGAGCCTGTACATACCTCATTTTGTTTGAGGGCATTTCTTGTGAGTAGAAACCCTGAAGGGGCTCACTTTTTACATATGTGTGTGTGTTTTTTAAAATATAAAATTGATTTTCACTATGTAGGTGCTTTTGTGCGCTTTTCTGTTCTTGTCTTTGCCTCAGATCTTTTTCTTCTATCCGTGGGATAATGGATGCGTTTGTGAATACAGCAGCCAGCACCTACCTAGATCCCTTAACATTGTGTGGGGCCATCTTTTATCCTTTTCATCAAATATATTGATTTTCTATAATATTGAGTTTTTTTTAAAATTGTATATACAACATATAATTCAAATTGAGTTTAAGTGTTTGAAATATAATATTATATGTGATATAATTGTTCATTTACCTATTTAACTCTTAGAGAGCGCAGTTTTTGGTATTATATCACTCTTAGTAGTGACATATACTTTAATTTTGTTTCCAATATATATATACCAATATATATATATATATATATATATATATATATATATATATATATATATATATATATATTTATATCTATATATAGAAACATGGGAATAAGGGAGCTGTTGAATAATTTTGGATATGTGTATAATTACAACTGAGGTGCAGACCCTATAATACTAAAGTCAAAAAATATATGTCGAAAGAAAATAAGGATAAGTGATCCTTATAAAAAAGATAGGGAATTCAGCACTCTCCACTAGAGAGGAAAATGGATATAAGTGAGGAAAATGGATATAAGTAAAAATCCTAAATATCTATATATAGAGATGAGTGTGGAACCTGGTGGGTACAAAGAATATAAACTTGACAACTAGCATGCATTCAAAGCACCAATAGTTTATTAATTACAAAAAGCAAAAGTTAGTGAAAACAAAAATGTATATATATAAAGCTTAATATCTAAGAGAGACGTCTCATGGGAAAATAAGTCATATATATAGGCATAACTAATAAAGTGGCTTAATATAATGGTGAACCTGCAACACCTGTATCAGAGGACAACCGCAAAGTTATTGGTTATATAAGGGTAATGTTGTCATAATAATATCTTGAGGATCTATGCAGTTCACTTAGACATAAAGCCAAAGTTGAAAGTAAAACCACAGTTAAATCGTTATGCGAAAAGTGACACAAATACAACAATTTCACTATACCAAATCTTAAACACAACACCAAAATCAGAGGACAGTCCCAAATGAAAGGGTTAATATTGTCATGATACAAGCATAGGATCTATGTGTTTAAAGATAGGTATTGCTCAGCAAGTTTAAACAGTGTGATACAGTTTTAATATGACTCCACAGCATAAGAAAAAGAGAGCTGATAATCAGTCCTTCCAGACCGGCTGTGAGAAGCGCAAACCAGGCATCCACTTGTTGTGCGGGAGGAAAGAAGAAGTAAATTTCCACTGCCTGTATGTAATATCATATATTTCTCGTGCACTCACAGTCTTTTCAATATGATGAGATGCTTAATCTTTGAGCTGCTGCAATACGGTAAGTGTTGAAGTTGGAGGCAAACAATAAGTCACTTTGAACAATCCAGAAGTAAAGACAAATCCCACAAGTAGGCGTCTCATCAGAGAGATCAGTTGCTACAACTGCCTACGTGTGTTTCATCCCCTTGACTGACAGGGACTTCCTCAGGGCTGACATCATAGTCCTAAACTCGGCCTTTTATAGGCCAAATTGGAACACGCCTCTGGGAACCAATGAAAGTGTAAATGCAACAATGAAACAATGATTAAGATAAAATATATATACATAATGCCTACATAATATACGAGTGATACAACTGGGTACTTTTAAATGCATGCACACAGATTTCGAGTAAAGCAAAAAATCATGTAAATGATATTATTTGGGGCGGAACCCGTAGGTGAGAGTAGATCCAAAGACACAGAGGGCACCGATAAGGGTTCAATTATACAGTACTTAAACACAGAATTTTGTAAGTATCAAGTCAAAGTATATATGTGTGACAAGTACAGGACAATTTAATGCGATAGAGGTCAAAAAATATGTAAAGAAAATTCCTTATATTTTAAGAGACCGCTGCGGGATCGAACCTAAGACCTCAAAGCTCCCTGACTTGATAAAAACTAGTTACACTAGTCTTAACCCACTCTTCTAAACAGGAGAACCACATATTAATTTAGTTATTATTGGGGTGAGGGTTCGAACCTGGAACCTAAAAGGTATCTGAATGTTCAATTAAATTGAAACAGTACTAGTCCACTAGACCATAGTAAAGAAAGATCAGGCTTTGTTAAAAAATAAAGGACATAATCTTGAAAATTATTTCATCTATAATTAGAAAACGATAGTACATCATTCATCAAAATGATGACCAAACAAAAAGCAAGAAAAAATATAAAAAAAAAAAAAAAAAGAAAATTTAAGAAAATGTATTTACTGTATAACAATATATCTATAAATAATACCAAATCAAATCAAGAGTGTTACAAAAAAGAAGCAAATTCGAGTTTTTCATTTAACTCAAAATGTGCACATGTATGCAAACGGTATATCCAACCAGTTTCTTTTTGGAGGAGACATTTGTCTTGATCTCCTCCTCTTTTGTGTGTCAGGCCGATGTCGATGCCAATAAACTTAAGTAGTTCAAAATTGGAATTATGACATATCTGAAAATGACGTGAAACACTGCTAGTGTCTTTATTGTTTTTGACATCATCCCTATGTTCTCTCACTCTGTCAAGAAACTGACGTTTTGTCTTCCCTACGTAAAACATAGGGCAAGGACAAGATAAGAGATAAATCACTCCAAAAGTTTGGCAGTTAATTGGGTGAGTTATATGGTAAACCTTACCACCAGTTGAAAAAGTTTCAGTCCTAGTGATATAGTTATAAGAGATACATTTGCCACAAGGAAAGCTACCTTTGTGGGACTGACGTATAGTGAGCCAATTCTGTTTTTGAGTTTTAACAAAGTGACTTTTAACCAAACAGTCCTTCAGACTCATTGCTTTTCTGGCTGTAAGCAGAGGACGAGCCCCCACTTTTCCTGCCAGTTTTTTATCCGCAAGTAGAAAATGCCAATTCTTTGTTAAAATAAAGCGAATTTTATCCCAGTGGGAATTGTATTGTGTAATGAATCTGAGATGGGTTTGTTCCACCGTTCTTTCACCTTTAGAAAATAGAATGTCTTCTCTTTTCAGCTTTCTTACTCGACTGATTGAGCTCTTGACCAGTTTTTTCGAATAACCACAAGCAAGAAATCTTTCTTTCATCTTTGTGGCATGATAGTCAAAACTGGAATTTGTGGAACAGTTTCTGCGTAAACGTAAAAACTGTCCGTATGGAATTCCCTTCTTCAAGGAATGAGGATGATTACTTTGGGCTAAAAGTAAACTATTTGTAGCAGTGGGTTTACTATAGATTTCAGTGTGAAGATATCTACCTTGCTTCTTAATCAAAATGTCAAGAAAAGATAATTTGTGAGAATCAGCCTCATAAGTCAAAAAAATGTTGTAACAATTATTATTAAGGGTTTTAACAAAAGATTCCAAATTCGTTAAATCGCCTTTCCATATCATAAAGACATCGTCCACATAACGAAGCCATAATTGGATAGATCTCTATAGATCTATATATATATATATATATATATATATATATATATATATATATATATATATATATACACACACACACACACACACATACATACATATATAAACACATAAATACACACACACACACACACATATATATATATATATATATATATATATATATATATATATATATACAGTATATATATATATATATATATACACACACATACATACATATATAAACACATAAATACACACACACATACATATATATATATATATATATATATATATATATATATATACACATACATATATAAACACATAAATACACACACACACACACATATATATATATATATATATATATATATATATATATATATATATATATATATATACATACATACATACATACATACATACATACATATAAACAATTATATATGAATACATATATGTATACAATATAGTTATTTCCAGTCAATTACCTTGTCATATACCATATACCTTTTAACCCTTTTAAAAATAAATGTATTAATATGAATAGTTTTTAGCAGATAGTGTATGCACATTAAGCTGTTACACTGTTACAACAAGTGCATATTCATTTGGATACAATTTATGTGAGATCCAGTATTGCTACATCTAGGATATACTCATCATTGTGTTAGTGTATAGATGAGTGCAACACTTTATGTATTTATATTGTGTTTGTGTATTTATATATTTTTTTATCCCTTACACTTTACGTTAGGGAGCCGATTTATCAAGTGGCTGGCGGACATGATCTGCTGTAGCGAATCATGTCCGACAGACAGTGATAAATGCAGACAGCATACGCTGTTGGTATTTATCATTGCACAAGCAGTTCTGGTGAACTGCTTGTGCAATGCCAATCCCTGCAAATTCGCGGCCAATCGGCCTCTAGCAGGGGGTGTCAATCAACCTGATCATATGAGATCGGGTGGATTGATGTCCGTGGCTTCAGAGGAGGTGTACGAGTTAAGGAGCATCAGTCTTAAGACCACTGTTTCTTAACTCCTGTTTCCAGCGAGACTTCGCTCGTGCGGAAACAGAGGTATACAGCCACTTTCTAATTTACTCCTATTATGAATTTTTCTTCGTTCTCTTGCTATCTTTATTTGAAAAGCAGGAATGTTAGCATAGGAGCTGGCCCATTTTTGGTTCAGAACATGGGTAGCGCTATCTGATTGGTGTTCAAATGTAGCCACCAATCAGCAAGTGCTACCCAGGTTCTGAACCAAAAATGGGCAGGCTCCTATGCTTACATTCCTGCTTTTTCAAATAAAGATAGCAAGAGAACAAAGAAAAATTGATAATAGGAGTAAATTAGAAAATTTGAATAGACTATTCCTTTAACGTCCCCATGGTGTTGGTCTTTACCACCTCCAATAGAGGTTTATTCCATGATTCAAGCACCCTTTCTATAAGAATGCTTCCCCAAAATACTGCTGAACCTGCTACTCTTCAGGTCCACTTGTTCTGGGTTTGCTCTTTCTGTGATAAATACTTTCAGCTTTATTTAGTCCCTTAAAGGGGCATATAACCCACAAAATGTATTTAATTATTCAAATACAGCTTACAATTTTTAACAACTTTCCAATTTACTTCTATTATCAATTTTGGAGCTAACTGAACAGATCAGGTTAGCAAATTACAAGAGTCATATAAGCCCAACAACCAATCAGCAGCTGTAGTGCATTGCTGCTACTGAGCCTACCTAGGTATTCTTTTTAAGAAATTATACCAAAAGAACAATGCAAATTAGATAATAAAAGTAAACTATATGCTCTATCTGAATCATGAAATATTTTTGGGGGGTTTCATGTCCCTTAAATATAATTCAAGGTTATCAATCAAAGCACATCTCTCCCTTCTATCGTATAAGCTATACATATTAAAGGGATAGCATAGTCAAAATTAAACTTTTATGATTCAGATAGAGGATGCAATTTTAAGCAATTTTTCTAATTTACTCATATTATCAATTTTTCTTCGTTCTCTTGATATCTTTATTTTAAAAAGCTGGAATGTAAGCTTAGAAGCCAGCCCATTTTTGGTTCAGCATCTGGATAGCGCTTGCTGATTAGTGTCAAAATGTAGCCATCCAATCAGCAAGAGCTATCCAGGTGCTGATCCAAAAATGGGCTGGCTCCTAGACTTACTTTCCAGCTTTTTAAAATAAAGATACCAAGAGAACAAAGAAAAAATGATAATAGGAGTAAGTTAGAAAGTTGCTTAAAATTGCATGCTCTGTCTGAATAATGGACGTTTATTTTTGACTAGACTATCCCTTTAATATCTTTTATTTTGTATACAACAGTGTATTTAGGATTGTGATTTTACAAATTATAATTATGCTTTCACAGTTCTGTGTAGCTTTAACATATCAGCATCATACTTTATAAATTGATGCCTAACTTTTACAAATTCTAATGCACTTTGTACTTCTTCTTTTAAAGGGACAGTCTACACCAGATTGGTATTATTTTAAAAGATAGATAATCCCTTTATTACCCATTCCCTAGTTTTGAATAACCAACAAAGTTATATTAATATCATTTTTACCTCTGTGACTGATTATCTTATATCTAAGCCTCTGCAAGCTGCCCCCTTATTTCAGTTCTTTTGACAGACTTGCATTTTAGCCAATCAGTGCTGACTCCTAGGTAACTCCACGTGTGTTAGTACAGTGTTATCTATATGACACACATGAACTAACACCCTCTAGTGGTGATTTTTTAAAAAAAAAATACATTAATTTAAGAGGCGGCCTTCAAGGTCTAAGAAATTAGCATATGAACCTCTTAGGTTTAGCTTTCAACTAAGAATACAAAGAGAACAAAGAAAAATTGGTGATAAAAGTCAATTTGAAACTTTTTTTTCTGTATTGTATTTGTAAAATTATATACTTTGTGTAAGACCTCTAATACTTTGGACTCAGGTTAGACCTATGTTTTTTGCTCTCATCTTGTTGAAATACTATGTCACTATTTCTTTATTTGTTGTTTTTTTGTCTCACGTCAAACGTGTTGAAAACTGCTAAAAGCATCATAAACATGAAAAATGCATCATTAAAATTAGCATTACTTGGATAAATAAACCTCTTTATAGGACAAAACAGCTGGGTAATTGAACCCAGTCACTGCCTCTGTTCTTAATGTTGGTTATATCTTCAAAGTTTGCCTCTTTGTTCAAGATTGTAAAGAAAAGTCTATGACAGTGGTTGCAGGTGGAGGCCCTTCCTGTAATCAGTATAAGTACCTTCAAAACATGTCCTCATCATTCCAGTCAAATCCTACAACTGCTTCCCCTCCCTCAGTTAATCATGAGTTAATTACCAATTAGCTACAGTGACCGAAGTCTCTTAAAACTACTAAAAAACTCAATTTTCTATCATGCACATTAAAGGCCAGCAATAAGAAACATTTCATACAATAAGATGATTAAACATAAACAAAATCTGCAGTGTATAGATAGATAGATAGATAGATAGATAGATAGATAGATATTCACAGCCATTTCATTTGTGCTTATTGACTCACTTATATCCTTGTATTACACTTTATTTTGCAATATTTTAAAAATACTCTATTTCTGGTACAACATGGAAACATTTCTGGGACTAGATCTCTGGTTAATTTTCTAAAAGTGCCCCAAATGTACTCAAAATAGAGGGCATTGTAGTTTTTATTTTTTTAAAAAATTTGCATTTTTTTTTTAATAAAAAAAACAAAACTTCGCTAGGTAGTGCCTTTACATTGCGGTTTATGGGAACTGTGTGTTCCCATAGACCGCAATGTAAACATGTGTATATGATTGTATACATATATATTTATGTGTTAATATGTTTATATACACATATTAACACATACATATATATCTACAGTATATATTCATATACATATATATTTAAAAATACTGCCCATCGCTGCACGACTTACCTCCTTCGCTGTGACGGCATCAGAACCAGGCTCCTGTAAGAGCCTATAGAAACGTGCTCTCGTGAGTGCAATGCTTCCTAGCAATGTGAACGCGAGCTTGTGTTCGCATTGCGATTAACTTATAATACCAGCTCACATTATCGTATTGTAATCTGGCCCTTATTTTGTCAATAGCTAATGAATATATTAAAAATACAGCGAGGTCGCGTTCGCATTGTACCTCACTTGTAATACCAGTGCACTAATTTCATGTCAGCGATATTTTGAATTCAACTCGTAATTTGGCCCTTAGTGTTTAATGTCTCTTTATCATACACAAAACGCATATTTTATATTCAAAAATCCATTCATACAATCTCTGTATAAATCTCCTGTGTTTGCTTGTTTAAGTCATATTCACAAATAGTTTAAAGGCCTAGTAAAGCTAAATGTAATCAGCATTGTAATTTTATCCACAGACATAATTTCAATAGGAATTAAAGGGATATTAAACACTAAATAAATGCTAGATAGAATAATGCATTCAATGAAAATATTAGTCTGAGAATAATGCAGATGTATTTTTTAAAGTTTGATTAACTTTGTAAATATTGACAACATAAGTGTAAAGTTTTAGGGGTAGATTACAAGTGGAGCGCTAAATTATTGCACGCCCGCAAACGGGCAAATTTGCCTGTTTGCAGGCTCGCAATAATTAATCAGCCATTACAAGTGGCTGGTTATTGCTAGTGTGAGTTTGCGGTAGCAATTAGCACTTGTAAAATTAACCAGAGATCATAGCTAAGGTTAATTTTGTAAATCTGCCCCAAATAGCCCCAAAATCGTGTCTAGTTGATAAGCCTGCCCAAAGGGCAGTCTGTGTGTTAAAAATAAAAAAAACCAAGTTACAAAAAATAAAAAAGTAAAAATACAGAAAAAATAAACAAAGCTATCCAAAATAATAAAATTAAACCTAAACTAATACCCCTATAAAAATAAAAAATCCCCCCAAAATAAAAACACCCCCTAATCTAATACTAAACTGCAAATAGCCCTTAAAAGGGCTTTTTGTAGGGCATTGCCCTAAAGAAATCAGCTCTTTTACATTAATAATAAACAAAGTGGGGCGGAGCTAACCGCCATTCTGTATAGTCGCATGTAGCTGGAGCTCTCCCAGAGACTGCTAATTAAAAGCCTGAGATTTGTGTTTTAATTTGCTCCAGCTTATCTATTCTTACCAGCCAACAACTATACAACACTCCTGCATACCCCAGGAGGAGAGGGGCTGCCCCTTGGAGGTTCCTGACCGAGTCTGTGTGGCTTCACTATATCCGCCATCAGGCCTACAGCTTACGACAGGAAACTCACCCACAGAACGAAAACCAGATCACAACTAAGCATTTGTCCTCCGGAGGGTCGGGGCTCCGCTCCGGGGACCAGCTGCACTCGTCTGTGACACCGCCTAGCTGTACCTGCGACCTATACCTCGGGGTCTGTCCCGTCTGAGTGTGGAGCTCCTACCCCGCAAGTTACACCTGTCGTGCCTTTCAGAACTCTATTCTCCTGCACCGGAGTGTCGGGGCTCCACTCCGGTGCACTTACCATCACCAGCCACTCACCGCAGATCAGGCTTTGAGAAGGCCGTTACATGGCACCCACGTGGCCTCACCTGAGGCCTTCCGACGAGTACTGTCGGCTTCCGCTGCCCAGCAACACAGAACGCAGTGGCGATCACCGCTTGAGCCGGAGAGGAAGAGCTACATCTCCGGTCCACCCCAACACTGACCCACCTGCCGGGGATCCCTAACAGTGAGGACCAGGAGACAGGAGAGAGCCGCCATCTTACCCCCGCGGCCTGCTGAACTTTCAGCCCTTTGAGGCCCCCACAGCCAAGAGACACATCTATCACCGGCTGCCTTGGACTTCACATAGGTGAGCCTTATTTGTCCTTTGACTCTAGCCTGGTCCCAGGTCCTCTCTCCCCCCCCCCGTGTATAGGCTGTTGTGGGGGGGAGCTGCTGGGGCTGCACGTCTGCCTCCTTCCACCGGGCCCTCCCTTCTGCCCCTGGCCCCCCTAAGTCTGCCATCTCTGAGAGGGTGCAGCTTTGGTGCTCCATTCAAGCAGTTTCGCTGGGGTACCAAAAATCCCCCCTCTTTCTACAACCACCTTGAGCTCTATACTAAGGATCCCTCTGCAGAGCCCAGATTTACTCCTCAACTTGCCCTAATTAGGGCCTGCAATCCTGTGCACCATTTCATAAGCTGGGCCTGCTCATATTAGCATCACTGCAGCTCATCTCACCTCCCTACATACCTGCAACTCAAGCAAGTGATATAGACAGCTGCAGTACTTTTCCACCTAGCAGACCTCTCTCCCAGGTTTTGGCCTACAAAGTTATACCCTCCTATATTTTTCAGACTGGCTTGCTTATACCCATTGCTGAGCTCAATAACAGGGGGCATTGTCATATAAATGTGATCACTTGTGCTGCTGCGTCAGCTTCTGTCTCTCTGGTGCCCAGGCCCAGAGTGGAGTGTTTAAGTTACCTTTTCCATTATGCATTCCTCACACACACTCAACTAGCTGAAGATACTTGCTTAATTTTAGCCCATCTATATTAGTACATCTCAGACTAGGATCTAGATTCTTTTACCCGGATCACACAGAACTACTTAGCTCTATACCTTTATCTGAGTGGTAATCCCTAGTTCCTTAACCCACATACTTGCTCTCCCCCCCCCCCCCCCAGAATAACATTTTGGCTGGATTAGCTACATAGAGGATTACAGTAATCTGCCACATCTGTAATTTCCCCTCACCTCCCTACCCTCTTCCTACTAACCCGACACTTAGGCCCTCACTCAATATATTAGAGGATAACCCATTAGTTTTGGCCTCAGAGTACTTAATTCCCAACACTTGAGGCGTGGTGCTCCCCATCATTTTTACCCAGTTATCTACTAGGACCTTTGCTAACTAGAGTTGTTCTAGACATTGAAACATTCTTTTGTGTGCCCTTATTGCTCTGTGTTTTTGTGATAATTCTGTGGGTCCCACTGAACGGGACGGGCCACATTGGTTCCCCTCGCGCCTCCACCGCTCCGGCCCAGCTTGTCTGGGTTGGTCACTTCCACTTCCCCTTTCCTCTTCCTCTTGGTCGTATCCCTCTTCCCGAGGTGCGTGGGGGCTCTTTGGAGCCGCCAACATTACTGAGGTGTAGAACTATGTGCTAGGTGTCACTCCTTTTGAGGACAGTGCGGGCCCCGCTCTTACAATATACCATATAATGCTAATGTATCACCCAGGTGTTGAAGTTTAACCCTTCTTTCTCTCTGAGGTTATTCCAGGATTCTAACGACTTCTCTGTGGGTACGTGGTCAGGGTGGACCTCACCTCCACCATTCCGACAAACTCCTTGGTCTCCTTTAAATATCAATCATGTCACATTCAGCTAGAAAAAATACCAAGTCCCAAGCGGCCTCGAAGCAGACTGTTCTAGACCATTTCTCTCAACCGAGCAATAAACCTCCCTCCATGAGCAAAGACATTAGCGACCCAGAATCTCAAGATGAGGGTTCGCAATCAAGCTCCCAGTCTGTTGCGCATCTCAACCACTACATCACTGAAAGTACTCTCCAGAAACTCCTCGCAGCTCAGACTAAATCTATCACTGCTGAGATCCAGAGAAGTTCGGCTGAACTTAAGAAGGAAATTCAGGAAATAGGAGATAGGGTTGACTCCCTCGAACGGCAACAAGACGACCTGGCCACTGATAACTCGAACCTCCTGGCCTACGCAGAAAATCTGGCCGAACAAATCTCCCAGCTGGAGCTTAAGCTGGCAGATGTAGAGGACAGAGCTAGGAGGAACAATATAAGATTTAAAGGCATACCTGAGACGATAAATCCGGGTGGTTTACAGGAATTTCTCACTGCTTTGTTCACCGCATACTTGGGCCCCCTGGAGGGCAACATGCATGCTATGGAGAGGGCCCATAGGGCTCTTCGGCCACGTTCCGTATCATCAGATAGACCGAGAGACGTGGTCATCTGCTTCCACCACTTTACCTTCAAAGACCGGCTGATGCAGGCAGCATACAACAGACCTACTTTACCAGATAATCTCAAAGATATCCAACTCCTACCTGACCTCTCCTCACATACCTTGCAACAACGAAAGCTCTATGCTCCAATTACTACTCAGCTGAGGAAAGCAGGGATCAAATATAGATGGGGATTCCCCACTAAGCTGATTGTGACCAAGGACAATCAAACCCACACAGTCTCTTCACCCTCTATGGGATGTACTCTACTAGCTAATTGGGGCCTTCAAGCTGCCCCAAGCAACCAGCAGGACTCTCGCTCCAGATTGAGGGTTACAGCTCCTGAATGGTCTGTCAAAGAACAGAGACCAAAGCGGTCAAAACCGAACCCCCCTGACCACACCCTGAGGCCTCAGGCCTCACCCACTTGAGATGGTCGGCATACATTTCAATACCACTGTCAGGTTCATATATTGTGATTTGTTTCTATTTTCAATGTTTATTGTAACTAATTTAAGTTAGAGTTCAAGCTGTTACATATGGTTAATTAACTATTCTGTGATTTCTTTACAGTTGAGCGGGGCTACTTGCACTAGTCCCTCTGTCTCTTAGACAAGGTTAACTCCCCCCCCAATTTCTGGTGCCCATTCTAGGGCCCCACATAGGTGGACTATTTCCACTTGCTACCCTTTATCCCTCACCCCCCCTTCCAACCTACCTTCGATTCTACCCTTCTTTCCCCCCCCCCAAGAACCCTAAATGTCCTCCCTCCGACTCCTCACTCATAATGTCAGAGGCCTCAACACTGTGGGCAAGAGATGCCTCCTATCACGATCCCTCCATCACCACGTGAGCAGACGTGGCATTCCTTCAGGAGACCCACCTCCTGGCGGACTCCCCCCCCACATTTCCAAGGACTTCCCAGTCTTTGAGGCGGCTTCCTTTACAAAGAAAGCCAGAGGGGTAGCCGTCTTAATACACAAAAGAGTGGCTTACGAGCCCCTCTTTATATTCAGAGACCCACAGGCTAGATATCTCATCCTTATCTGTAATTTGGATCATGTCACATATACCCTCGTTTCGGTCTATCTCCCAAACTCTCTCCAACCCAGATACCTCAGGAAGGTCCTTCTGCATGTGGAGAAGGTCAAACAGGGCAGAGTTATTCTCGCCGGTGACCTGAACATGGTATGGGACGAAAAGAAAGATAGGAAAACAGGATCCTCTAAGAGGCTCCCCTCCAACCATGACCCTACCAGTCGTAGGTTCCGGGAACTTATTTGCCAGTTCACATATTTTGACGTATGGAGGTCCTTACATCCTCTAGATAAAGATTTTACCCACTTCTCTCACCCTCACTCTACACATTCTAGACTTGATTACTTTTTCTGCCACCCCTCTGACCTGGATCTGGTCTGCTCAGTGAACATCCATCTCACCCTGTGGTCAGACCATGACCTTATCACCCTAGACATAGACTCCAGTCATACGACTAAAACAAGAGCCCCATGGAGACTGCCACACCATCTCCTCTCGGATGTCCCGTTTAGGGAAGAGATCAGGAAGGAGATCTGCTTCACCCTCCAGACCAATGATACCCCAGAAATTAGTGATAATACTATATGGGGGGCATTTAAGGCTACTCTACGAGGCCTTTTCATTCGTAAGCAGGCTCATCTCAGGAGACAGGCAGGCCTTTCCCTCTCCCAAGCACATAGCAGACTGCGGGTACTCGAAACCCAAAGGCGGACCCCTGACTCGGTAACCCACAAAACTGAGGTGGAAGACCTTAGGCGGCACATTTGCCAATTAGAATTCTGTAAAACACAATCCAATCTCCTTCGGCTGAAACACCTCCTATACTCCAAGGGCAATAAAGCAGACTCTCTACTAGCCAATAAAATCAGACAGCGTGCAGGTGCCACTCGTATTCATGAAATCAAACAGGGCGGCCATTCAGTCCGACTTCCTTCCCAGATTGGCCAACAGTTCCATCAGTTCTACTCTGAACTTTACAATATAGGCAATACAGCGGCGATAGGGAAAGCCCCCTCGGAAAACATAGATTCCTTTCTTCACTCCCTCAAGCTTCCCACCCTAGATGACTCCCATAAAGAGTGCATCGACTCCCCGATTACTAGCCAGGAGGTTAAATTGGTTATTAAAAAACTAAAATCCCTTAAAGCCCCTGGACCTGATGGCTTCACGGCCAGTTTCTACAAGACATACCTAACAGAACTCGTCCCTATGCTTACCAGATTTTTCAACAAGGCTATGTCCACAGGGACATTCGACAGGGAATTCCTTGAGGCCTCTATCATCACCATTCCCAAACCCAATAAAGATCCTACCCTTTGCGCTAGCTACCGACCCATTTCACTCATCAATATCGACGTTAAGATATACGCCAAAATACTGGCTAATCGGCTAGCAAAATTGCTTCCAACACTGATTGACCCAGACCAGGTCGGGTTCATACCAGGGAGAGAAGGCCCAGATAACACCAGGAGGCTCTTTAACATACTCCTAGAGGCCAAGAGACTGAATAGGCCACTTGCAGTGCTCTCCCTGGATGCCAAGAAGGCCTTCGACCGCGTCAGATGGGAATATCTCTGGCGGGTCTTGGAGAACTTCCAGTTCCCTACGCGTATTATTCTAGCAATCAAAGCTCTATATTCCTCCCCAGTGGCTTTAGTGAGAGGACTGGGGTTTGACCCCACTCCCTTCCCTATATCTAATGGCACCCGTCAGGGTTGCCCCCTTTCCCCGATTTTGTTCGCACTGGCCATGGAGCCTCTGGCTGTGGCCATCAGGACAGATAACGAGATCTCGGGAATCACCCTTCACGGTATGGTCCATAAAGTAGCCCTATTTGCAGATGATACTACCTTATTCTTTTCCAGACCCTTACGAGAGATACCGAGACTCTTGTCCCTCCTAGAGACATTTAGCTCCCTGTCGTACTATAAATTAAATCACTCGAAATCCGAATTATTCACCTCTGGGTTTCCCGAGGAGGTCTCCAAAAACCTATGTAAAAAATATAAGTTTATCCCCAGCCATAAGTATGTATCCCACCTCGGTGTTAAATTATCCAACTCTCTCCCCCAAATTCTTGAAGATAACCTCAAACCACTTTTGACCGAACTAAGGTCCCTGCCGCATGTTGGAACTTCAAATGTGTATCCTGGTTAGGACGCATAGCAGCTCTAAAAATGAGCTACCTCCCTAAACTCACATATGCCCTCCGCTGTCTACCATTAAGAGTTCCCAGAACTCTTTTAGTTCAGTTTCAGAGCGCCTGTACCAAATACATTTGACAGGGTAAACCCCCTAGAGTTGCTCATAATGTCCTGCAATACCCTAAAATACACGGCGGGGTTGCTTCTCCCTCTATTTTTAGGTATGCGGATGCCGCTATGCTCACTCTATATCTCTCAATGGGGTGTCAAGGACTCAGACAGCAAATGGAGGTCTATCGAGCAAGCCTCCCTACCATATAACCTTACGTTAAGGGACCTAATATGGACGCCACCCCATTGCAGAAGGAACCTGGGTGCCTTTAACCCGATTATTAAGGAATGCCTGGCTGCCTGGGACCGCCTAAGGCATAACCCCAAGGTAGCCCCCCATCCTTCCCCAATTACCTCCGTAACTGGCCTTCTGTCCAGTTTACCGGACTCCCATTCGAACGCTTGGGCCCGGCTGGGTATTACGAAGGTGGGAGACCTATGGTCAACCCCGCCACATACAACTTTCTCCCCCTACACCCAACTCAGCATAACTCCATCTACGCCTTTGTATATGAAATTTGAATACTCCAGAGTTACTAGTTTCTTATTTAGGTGGGGTTTCAAACCATCTCTATCTCGACAGCTTACCATCTGGGAAGCTAGATGGCAACAGGGGCTCAGATTGGGCAAACCAATGTCCTTACACTACTCCCTTATGGAAGGCGCTGCCCCAGTTGACAAAGCCCAGCATATTCTGAAATGGGAACGGAAGTTAGACTTTACGAAACCCTCTTTAGAGTGGCAACGCACACTCCTTTTCACAAAGAAAACCCTTCATTGCATCACCATCCTGGAAACCTACATTAAAGTGCTCACACACTGGTATTATGTCCCAGCTAGGCTTGCGAACATCTTCCCAGAGGCCTCCCCCACTTGTTGGAGAGACTGCTCGCACATAGGAGATATGATCCACATTTGGTGGAGCTGTCCCAGACTTAAACCTCTCTGGAACAAGTGTTTCTCTACACTAACCAGTTTTGGTATTAACCTACCCAGAACTCCCGAGACGGCCCTGTTTCACTTGGGTGTCTGTAAATTACCCAAACATTATGGTGCACTTTGTATTTACCTTCTATCAGCAGTTAAACTTAATATAGCGAGATCTTGGAAAAGATCCCTTCCCCCAGCCTGGTCGGATATTTTATCCACCATGGCATACATGTACTCTATGGAGAAGAGTATCTACTACGCCTCGGGTAGGACTGATCTCTTTGAACTGATCTGGTCCGATTGGAAAAACAGTTTTGATACCCTCTGGCTCCCCACCTTTGAAACCTAAATGGCAGTACATCCATAACCACATGAGCAGTAGATCTGACCTCACCCTTACAAATCTGTACTAACCCCCCTCTTGTAGTCATCTTAGTGTATCTTCCTACCCTTTTCCCCTTTCCTCCCTCCCTCCCTCCCCCCCCCTCCCTCTTGATGATAGCTTATGTCCTGTTAGGACACTGACTCACTTTTCATTGAAATTTATGTTATGTCTGTATTGATTACGTAAATGCTATGATATTTGTTGTATTTGTATTTGATGTACGATTGTCTCGTACAGTTGTTGTATCTATTCCACTTTTATTTCAACAAAAATCAATAAAAACTACAAATAAAAAAAAATAATAATAAAAAAATAAACAAAGTCCCCCCAACAGTAAAACCCCCCACCCACCAAAACCCCAGAATAACAAAAACCTTACACTACTAAACCTAAACTACCCATTGCCCCTAAGGGGCCTTTGCATGGGCATTGCCCTTAAAAGGGCATTCAGCTCTTTTTCACTGCCCTTAAAAGGGGATTCAGCTCTTCTTCAATTTGCCCCCAAAAACCCTAATCTAAAAAAACAAATTCCCCCCACAAAAAACAAAAAACCTAATAGGTTTGCATGCTCTACATGAATCACAAAAGAAAAAAAATTGAGTTCAGTGTCACTTTACCTGCAAAGGACTTATATGCACTTATATATATTTATATGTCTATATATGTGTACATATGTATTTATGTGTTTATATATATATATGTCTGTAAATACATATATATATACATATAAATGAATAAATAAATACATATGAACACACACACATATACCGTATATATATATATATATATATATATATATATATATATATATATATATATACAGGGAGTGCAGAATTATTAGGCAAGTTGTATTTTTGAGGATTAATTTTATTATTGAACAACAACCATGTTCTCAATGAACCCAAAAAACTCACTAATATCAAAGCTGAATAGTTTTGGAAGTAGTTTTTAGTTTGTTTTTAGTTTTAGCTATTTTAGGGGGATATCTGTGTGTGCAGGTGACTATTACTGTGCATAATTATTAGGCAACTTAGCAAAAAACAAATATATACCCATTTCAATTATTTATTTTTACCAGTGAAACCAATATAACATCTCAACATTCACAAATATACATTTCTGACATTCAAAAACAAAACAAAAACAAATCAGTGACCAATATAGCCACCTTTCTTTGCAAGGACACTCAAAAGCCTGCCATCCATGGATTCTGTCAGTGTTTTGATCTGTTCACCATCAACATTGCGTGCAGCAGCAACCACAGCCTCCCAGACACTGTTCAGAGAGGTGTACTGTTTTCCCTCCTTGTAAATCTCACATTTGATGATGGACCACAGGTTCTCAATGGGGTTCAGATCAGGTGAACAAGGAGGCCATGTCATTAGATTTTCTTCTTTTATACCCTTTCTTGCCAGCCACGCTGTGGAGTACTTGGACGCGTGTGATGGAGCATTGTCCTGCATGAAAATCATGTTTTTCTTGAAGGATGCAGACTTCTTCCTGTACCACTGCTTGAAGAAGGTGTCTTCCAGAAACTGGCAGTAGGACTGGGAGTTGAGCTTGACTCCATCCTCAACCCGAAAAGGCCCCACAAGCTCATCTTTGATGATACCAGCCCAAACCAGTACTCCACCTCCACCTTGCTGGCGTCTGAGTCGGACTGGAGCTCTCTGCCCTTTACCAATCCAGCCACGGGCCCATCCATCTGGCCCATCAAGACTCACTCATCAGTCCATAAAACCTTAGAAAAATCAGTCTTGAGATATTTCGTGGCCCAGTCTTGACGTTTCAGCTTGTGTGTCTTGTTCAGTGGTGGTTGTCTTTCAGCCTTTCTTACCTTGGCCATGTCTCTGAGTATTGCACACCTTGTGCTTTTGGGCACTCCAGTGATGTTGCAGCTCTGAAATATGGCCAAACTGGTGGCAAGTGGCATCTTGGCAGCTGCACGCTTGACTTTTCTCAGTTCATGGGCAGTTATTTTGCACCTTGGTTTTTCCACACGCTTCTTGCGACCCTGTTGACTATTTTGAATGAAACGCTTGATTGTTCGATGATCACGCTTCAGAAGCTTTGCAATTTTAAGAGTGCTGCATCCCTCTGCAAGCTATCTCACTATTTTTGACTTTTCTGAGCCTGTCAAGTCCTTCTTTTGACCCATATTGCCAAAGGAAAGGAAGTTGCCTAATAATTATGCACACCTGATATAGGGTGTTGATGTCATTAGACCACACCCCTTCTCATTACAGAGATGCACATCACCTAATATGCTTAATTGGTAGTAGGCTTTCGAGCCTATACAGCTTGGAGTAAGACAACATGCATAAAGAGGATGATGTGGTCAAAATACTAATTTGCCTAATAATTCTGAACTCCCTGTATATATATATGCACACACACACAGTCATCTAATAATGCCAATAAAAAAAACAGCAAAAAATAGAAATGCACTCCCCAAAGAGGTGTAAGAATATAAAAATTAAAATTCAAATATATGGTATAACAATAAAGCACTAAATCACAAAACAGCGCTGTAGAATCTGTTGGCTCTCTACAAATAACCGATAATAATAATAATCTGTGGTTTAGAATAAAAGAGAGTCGGCTAGATTTGGAGTTTTGTCGGTAACGACCCGAAAAACTAACGCCGGCTTTTTTCTGGCCGCACCATAAAAATAACTCTGGTATTGAGAGACCACATAAAGGCTGCGTTAGGCTCCAAAAAAGGAGCGTAGAGCATTTTTAACGCAGCTTCAACTCTCGATACCAGAGTTGCTTACGGACGCGGCCAGCCTCAAAAACGTGCTCGTGCACGATTCCCCCATAGGAAACAATGGGGCTGTTTGAGCTGAAAAAAAACCAAACACCTGCAAAAAAGCCGCGTTCAGCTCCTAACGCAGCCCCATTGTTTGCTATGCGGTAACCCTTCCTACGTCTGCACTTAACACTCTAACATGTACCCCGAGTCTAAACACCCCTAACCTTACACTTATTAACCCCTAATCTGCCGTCCCCGCTATCGCTGACCCCTGCATATTATTATTAACCCCTAATCTGTCGCTCCGTAAACCGCCGCTACTTACATTATCCCTATGTACCCCTAATCTGCTGCCCTAACATAGCCGACCCCTATATTATATTTATTAACCCCTAATCTGCCCCCCTCAACGTCGCCTCCACCTGCCTACACTTAATAACCCCTAATCTGCCGACCGGACCTGAGCGCTACTATAATAAAGTTATTAACCCCTAATCCGCCTCACTAACCCTATAATAAATAGTATTAACCCCTAATCTGCCCTCCCTAACATCGCCGACACCTAACTTCAATTATTAACTCCTAATCTGCCGACCGGAGCTCACCGCTATTCTAATAAATGTATTAACCCCTAAAGCTAAGTCTAACCCTAACACTAACACCCCCCTAAGTTAAATATAATTTAAATCTAACTAAATTAATTAACTCTTATTAAATAAATTATTCCTATTT